>NW_009208188.1:39775-44405 GCF_000690835.1 Fulmarus glacialis
TAAGCTCATTTCATACGGCTTCACTGGACACTCATTAAGTGATAATGGTGAATTTGGATTCTGCTCTGAGAGTAGGATTAGCTTGTTAAAAGTTAGCTAGCCTGTCTGTGCCCTTGTCTATGTTCTGTCTGGGGAGAGAGGAAGCATGTCCAGAGAGCCATTAATCTACCCCAAGATGTGTCGCAGATAAATGGTGTGGACGGTGACTCTCCCCACTGACTTTCAGATGCTTGAGCTCAGGGAAGATAAATGCTACTCCTGCTGAAAAAAAAATTTTATCAATCCTCAAACAGCAAATAACGATTGCCCATTAATACTGCCAAACCATCAGCAAAATCCCACCTCATTGCCTTTCTTAAATGGTTTTCAGATGTACAATTTATTCAGACTGAAAGTCTTTCTGAACATAAAGTCTAACCTAAGCCCTGGAGGCTGTCTTGCTTTAATCCACACATGTGCAAGTTTAACTCTTTCAAGCCTGGCACATTTTTCAGATCCTGAGCAATAACATTCATGCTGCAGCCGATGTGTTTGTTGATAGAGAGATCTAATACTTCGAGGTTTGGGATCACATTTAGAATTTCAGCTGGGGAAAAAAAAAAAGAAAACCAGAATTGGTAATTGTCTGGAATATATACAGATGAACCCCAGAAAAATATAGCACCATGACAAACAGGAAGAGGTAGGCTGCGTTTTCCTATATGTGTGGTTTAGACTTACTAACTTCCTGTTCTACCTAAAAAATACAACAAAACAAAGACTGGATAGGAATCAAGAAAATCAAGTGAAAATAAAGGTGAAAAAACACAAGGACAGTTAGAAAAATACAGGGGAATAAAAAGCAGGAATACAAAGAGGAAGAAAAATTTCTAATGAAAAGATTTAGGACTGTATGTTGCTTATGGCCATCTCCTGCAGTGGAGATGAGAGCACAGCGGCTTCTCTTTAGGGAGAAAATATCTTTCAAAACACAGAATCAGATCAAAAGACCACACAAGATTAAACTATGGTGAGAGGAAGGAGGGGAGGGGTGATCAGTGGTTGCCAGCTCAGCCTAAATTCCCATCCCTTAGGCCTTCTTTCCCATCCCATGGCTAACTACATATTCAGCTGTTGAATTTTAAGCAATCAATGTTGGAAATTTTGGCACACATGACTTGCTCAGGGTCTCAAAGGATCCAGCAACCCTGGACTACTGAGGCAGCCAGACTGTGGTTTAGGTCTAACTATTCTTCTTCTCAACCCTACCTCACGTGATTAGAGAAAACAACTTTCTTCTTTGGAAGAAAGTGCATTAAATCCCAATACTGTGTGGTAAATACTATTATAATGCAGAGCATGAAATAAATTAACTTTCAACTAATATTGAGCTCAATACAGCCATAATCTAAGTTACATTTTTGTGAAGCCAGTCTCTCAGTGCAACTATGTGGATAGACATACCAAGGGATTCTCCATCCTTTGCCGTCAGGTTACAGTCTGTAATTTTCAGAAGTCTTATCTTGCATCCTTTCTGGAGTTTTTTTGTCAAAAGTGATAGTTTTCCACCTATGTTACTGTTCCATGATAAATCCAGTTCTTCAAGTTGAGGAACAATTTCAAATGCCTCTCCTGTAACAGAAGTCTAAGGTGATTCATTCTAGGTATCAATTTCAGTGCAAGACAAAAATACAGGTTTTGAATATATTAAAGAGGAAGGTTAGCCACTTAATTCTCAAATTATTATATTTTGTATGGCTTGCCAGGAAAATTGGTGTATGCCATGAATTGTTGCTACTGCAGCAATGTTGTATAAATTCTCACCTTATCTAAGGAGCAATATAGACCACAAGTCATTGTCACATCACACACAGACTGCCTGGCCATCATTGTAGACCTGTGCCAGGACCCAGAAAGTCTAGTCTATAGGGAAATCAATACAAGTGACAAGTCTGAATTTACCGTCCTGTACAGTTCTGCTCTATTTTATTTGGCAAGCTTCCAACGTCCTCTGTACTGGGTCATTTCGGAGGAGATGAAAGAAGTCCTCTCACAGCTATTTCTGAAACTTAGAAGTTTCATTTCTGACAGGAATTTCTGACTCACTTCATAAGGAATCAAGATGAGCATTGTTTTGACAGTGGGAGTTTACATTGCCCAGTGTGGAAGTAGCAGGGGTAGGATGTAGGAAACGATGAGTTCGATTACATTAGACACAAGCTGTCTGGAAGTAAATGTAAATGAAATCCTGTACCTAAGGAGGTGACATCCTCAGCTGTCAACCTGCAGTTGTTAAGTCGAAGGACTTTTAACAGGTTCACATGATGAAGCTGAAGAGTAAGAGCTTTCAAAGTCCCACCAACACAACCATTCCAGGACAGGCTGATCTCTTCCAGCTCTGGGAGAAACGGCAGTAAAGAAGCTGCAAAAAAAAAAAAAAAAAGAAAAGAAAAAGCATATTCTGTTTGCGTGTTATCTGCACACCTTGGATGCCAATACATCTTAATACAGAGATGCTTTCTACAACCAATACAGCATTATAAAGCCATGACAATTTGTACCTCAGTTTTCTTATCTGTAGTTTGAGTGTAAGGACATTCATCTGCTTCACAGACCTGATTTTTATATATATTACATAATTTATATAATTTATTAATTAACATTCCTCAGAGACCTGGGACCACCAGATGAAATATTAAATAAAGCCAGGCCTGTATAAAAGAAAGGGAAGGGAAAAGAGGAGAGTGAATAATTGAATAGGCAAATAAGAATTAAAGAAAAGTATCAAGTAAATGTTTGAATAAAATGTGTATTTACCCAGCTCTGTTACATCTGCTGCACTTAATGCACAATTATTTAGATCCAGATTCTTGCTGTTGGGTTTCTTTCCCAGTTTCTGCATGAACTGATTAAATCTCTGCTCACCAGATGGTGACTCCGCTTCAGAAATGAGATGTGAAAGTCCATCTGAGTAACAAAGAAATAGGGCCCTGGTTACCTCTGCTACTAACACAACGTGTAAAACCTGTCTGTGGCTGTCGGGGGAAGACTTTAGGAAATCAACTAAATCTGTCAGTAAACTGGGCTCTATTTCTGATCAATGTGGACCAACAACCTGAGCGCTAAGATCACTATAGATCAAATCACTACAACGCTCCTGATGCAGAGTGAGAAAAGAATCTCCTGTTGCACATCTCCACGCTACCTTATGCCTGTTACTTTGGATGTTTGCACCACCAGTTCAAGGACATAAAATTCATGCAAAACTCTGAACTGCAGCTATTCTGGATGCACAACTCATATAACCACCTCTTTGTGCTTGCACTGTAGCCGCACTGCTGCAATACAGTCCGTACTTGATCAGTTAGCACCAAGTGGCCCTGCAATTGTGTGGTGAGCCTGCTGCTTCCTTCATGACAGCCTGTGTTCATTTTCATACATAGTCTGTGTAAGGCAGTTCCTGCTTTTCTTGGCTTTGCAAAGGAACCCCCACCTACCTTTTCTTCCATGCAGTTTCTACAGGAAGGAAAATTGCATTTACATTCATTGCTAAACCCTTTAACAAATGAGTAGTTTCATCTAATGCCTATAGCTGGAAAAAAAGCAGTCAAAAATTACACAAAATAACAATCCCGTTCTCAGTACCTGTCCCCTCATTGTTTCCCCAAACCTACCCAAAACTCTTAGGACAAAGGATGGGGTTCTAAGCTTCACCGTCCAGCTCCTTTTTAAAAATAGCCTCATTTTCTCTGGTGTGGATGTAAAGAGTATTCTTGTGTGCGCAAAGTAACATACATGATGAATTTCCATTCCCTCCCCCTCACCAGTGTCAAGTGGTAGGAAACATCTGCTCTTGTTGTCTTCAGATTGCTTTAGCAGCAGGGCAGACAGAGACCAATCTTAAATACAACGAGCCAAGCTACTGCTCAAACCTTGGCTTTGAAACCAAATAAGCTCTGCAACTAATGAGCTGGCTCTAGCACTGACCTCTCACACTGGAGATCAAGAGAGAGGTCACCCAAAAGCTTTATCCCTCCTCAGCAACATGGATCTCACTCCTTGCTTGGCAGCTATCAAATTAGAGGGCACATCCTTGATTATGTTCCAAATAGAAGCAAATCCTAGCTAAAGGATAAACTAAAATACAGGATTTTGGCTAGCAAGAAAAGCAACTGATTTTCTATGAAATTAAAATATGCACATGTATTTCATTATTGTACCAGCATTACCTTCTACAGAGAGATCTTGCTTCTCACTCTGATCATCAGTTCCAGAGTAGTTTATTTCTGTTTCTTCAATTTCTCTTCTGTCCTTGCCTTCAGATTTCCCAAAGTCAAAGCCCCTGAAGAATTTTTCAATGGCTGAAGGCTGCTCTTTTCTTTTTCCAGGAGAGGACCTCTTCCCTTGGAACTGTTTTATAACAAAGTCAAATGGGGAGCTCTTCAGGATGTCCTCTTCATGCTTATTCTGGCAACTCTGAATGTCATCTTTCAGGGGATCAGCAGACATATAAAGAAGTAGTTTTAGTAACGTTTACTCTTGCTTACCTTCTTTTATAATGGCAGATGCACTGCGAATTTCCTACCATTCCCTCCATGCTAATATCAGAAAAGCACTATTTAGTAGACCAGACTCTGAACTCACTTCTCCT
>NW_009208189.1:0-6756 GCF_000690835.1 Fulmarus glacialis
GAGGATCCGATTCTCCACGGCTTGCACCAGCCTACAGCCACATTCACCTCTACCAGCAGGAGTTAAAACAGCCGTCCTGACCAGGTAACCGCGAATATTCACTGGGAACAGGTATAAAGACTGACGCAAGAGGCCACATGCTCAAGGAGTGCTGTAAGAGGCACATGGCATCCCCGAGGTCCCCACGTGGTCCCCCCGAGGTACTTTTTCCCTCGGTCACCGCTGCCAGAGTGGCCTGACGGTACCCCCGAACACACAAGGGGGTGGCAGAAGGCCTGCCTAATCCAGGTAGAAACACAGAATCTACTGGTTATTTCCCAAGTCTAGACAATTGTCACACTATATTTCTGGGAAAATAATTTTTTTAAAATCCGGTTGTTATGATAGGGAGAGAGAGAGCCTGAGAACATGGCTGTGTGCATGCTGACCATGTGTAAACTGGCAGTAATACTACATTCCTAGCTGAAAGGAATGTTCTTATTGATACACACAACTATTTACTCTTGCCATATCACTGGGATGTTCAAATAGTGTTAATTTTCCTGCCAACTGCTTATTAAAGGAACTGGGGGGGAGGGAAGGTGCAAAGCACAGAGCCCAGTGTTCTAAATTCTTCACTTGACAAAATTTCTCAGGTACTTGATACCCACCTACTGCCAATCACAACGATCCACATCACACTCAAAATCCTGGGAAGCACAACCTTTTATTCTGAAATTAAAATGATACAGCATAATAAGAGGAGTTGCACCTTCTCCAAAGCTTATAAACCAGTTCTAATCACTGTGCATCATCCTTAAACAATTCCTACAGAAACTCAGCCTGTCTGTCCCTGCAAGCCCGCATTTCAACTGGGATCCCAAGCATTCTCTCCCCTATGGTGCAAAGCCAACATGAAGGGAAACAATTGCAAAACTGTGGCAGTATTACTGGTTTTTCGACACAATGTTCATTGAACCCTAGTCAACTGCTACAAATAGCTTTTGGCTGTGCATGTGGCTGTATCATTGGAATTCAACGAGTTTGGTGGAATTTGCAAAAAAAATGTCCTCTGGGGTGCTTCTCCACTATTTTGCCCAGCTCAGGACAGTGACTCTCCTTTTGCTGGGAAGAAAAGAAAACAAAACAATACTTTACTTTTACCATCAGTTCTCTGCCTCCACTAGGCAGAAAGGGCTTAGAAAGGTAAACTCTCAGTTCAGATTTTTCAAGGTATTGAAGCCTTGCTTTGCTCAGCAGTGCAAGATGGAGCCACCTGGGCCCATTTTCAGCAGAGAACTGAGATCTGGACTGGAGTCACACCAGGTGAGCACTGCAGGACCTAAATTCACAAGGCACCTCATGGACCTTGCAACCTGGTATTAGATATTCACTGGAAGAGTAACCAAGCCTCCCATTTCTATTGCTATTTCGTGGCTGTCTATGTGGAAGTAAGCGTGACTGTCCCTCCACTTGTGCTGGGCGACTAGCACAGGTTGAGACGGTGTTTAATAAAGAATGGGCAGTGCACACGCATGCATGATTTCCACAGTCAGGCATTACTCAAAGTTCAAGAAATCCTTGATGTATAGAAAGCATTACCAGTTGGAGTCAGCATCATCTTTAAGGAAGTCCCAAGCAGAGCAAAAAGCTTTGCAAGTGCTGGTGAGAAATTGCAGTGGTGTGGCCCATCCCATCGAAAGCCAGGCAGGCTGCAGCTCACCAGCGGCGAAAAAAACCACTCCGTAACCTCTCCTCTGCACCAGAATCGCTCCATGTCAGCCTGCACCTCAAAACCTCCTTTCTGTCATCATTTTGAAAAGGGTTTGTCAGCACATGTGAAGAATTCAAGTTCCTTCATACCTTATCAGAGGTATAAATGTATTTCAAACACACCCCTGAATTACTCAACTGTTCTTCAAGAGATCTCTGTTTATTTTTTTTTTTTTCTGAATTAAGGCAAATAATGTGTACAATTCAGGTTCTGATTACTTGGCCTCATTTTTATTTTCCCTATATTAGCAGCCTGTGTTTATTTTTAGTCACAATTTTCTCTGCATGGGGCAACACCCTGGCTGCTAACCCTCCCGTTTGGCTTCAAAAGATCCAAGATATCATCCATTTCATTGTAACTGTCACCAAAAGAAGTTAAAGATTAAGCACGTGTGTACACACAGGTGTGTTCTATCATAACCTGATAGAAATATTTAGGTATTAGGTTTCCAGAGTTAGTTTCATGTATCTAAATTTAGCATGCAAATACGCAATTCAGATGTTTCAAATCTGCAGAAAACTTGTACATACTTTGTTTATAAATGATTGGCAAAAAGGCTTACCTGATTCAGGAGGAAAAGTTCATTCATGTTCAAAGTCTGTGGGTTTGTTCTTCCAAGTCATTTAGGTTTGTTCATATATTCCTGGCTCTGAGGGTTTTAGCTAGCCTAGGATACTTAGCTAGCCTAAGAATACTTTATCTAGCCTAAGGATACTTAAAGCAGTGCAACCCCCAAAGCAGTTTAAAAGTGTTTATTATAAAGTCACGGGTAACAGGACTGTAAAGACCATCCGCCTCTCGCTGCCAGGGCTGCTTACAGCAGGGCATGGGTACCTAACCCCAACCCCTGCTGAAGTTTTGACTATCAGATCTTTCCCTGTCTTTATTGTGGTGCTTTGCACCCATTTCAGTGCTCTTGGAAGCTTGCCTCGTCTTCCTTCAGTTGCCATTGGGATTTTGGTTGGGTTTTTTCCCCAATTAAGCTAAATATTTAACTACTTCGCTCTGTTTCTGGCGATTGTGATCATTCCTTCTGCCAGTCTCTGCACTTCAACTGACCCACAACCCCCCCCCAATGCAATCCTTAAAACTGGAAGAAGTACAGGATTCGAGACTTTACTATCCCTTTAGGAAAAAAATCAAATTAATGTTTTGATGAAATTTCTAGGGCTGAAATCAGTAATTGAAAAGAAGGTATTTGAAGAACAGCTTGCAGAGCTGTTTCACGCAGTGAGACGTTGGGCTTATCAAGGATGCTTTTTGAAACAGTCCTGCAGGGATGCAATGTTCACCAGGACAGGGGGATGCACATTCAATCCTCTCTCTTAAATCTACATCTGTCTGGCTTTTAGGGGAGTGTTTAGTCACTGTGTTATAGGCAACATTTTGGCTGCAGAGGTGGTCCTTCACTAAGGAATCCAATAATGTTATGCACACTTTTCAAGCTTGTATAGGATCAAAACCTGTACACATATATGCTAAATACTATTAATGTTTTTACAGGCATTTTTGCACAGGGTTAGCACTCACACTTCTCCTTCCCTTTTTCCTTACATTAATGGCACATTTTAACCCATTCTCATAGCAGTGGTTTTGCCCAAAGGAAGTGTACCTTCCCATTTTTACAAGAGGTGGTGTGTACCCGGTAAATATCTAAAAGTAATGTCAGTAGCCCCGGTAGGATTTCACGAAAGGTTAGTTCCTTCATGGCAATAACACTCAGAAAAAGCAACTAATGTAGAATTGGGGTATCGCTGGAAAGGTGAGGGATGAGCCTTGCACAACCCCATGGATTATAGACCCTTGAAATGCATATAGATGAAGTCTATGCTTGTCACAAAAGAAGTAGCTCTGGGACACCAGTCACCAAGTAGTCAAATAGCCCTGCAAGCTCAGTGGGATTGCTTATCGCCGCAGTATGGACCGGAGCATTTTAAACCAAAAGCCACAATTTTTTCTCAGTTGCTGTATGCAGCCATCCCATGGCACACGCAGGAGAGTGCACCCTTGCAGACTCGCACCTCATGTTTAGCATCACAACCACAACCTCGTGCAGGTGGAACTCCCCTGCACCCTGATTTTCTCCACTGCTTCTGCAGGCTCTAAATGTAAGTATCTGGTCAAGAGCATCCCAAGCCTCTCTCCCTTTGACGTGTCAGGTCTGTTTTCCTTGTTGACTAATAGCCCAGTCATGTTTCTCCACCTTCACCCCTAGCTGATGCTATCTAGGAGTCATCACAGCAGGCAGATGTCTGCAGACTATTTGTTCAGGGTGTTTTTTAACCCTGATGAGGCCTGTCCTGACACTGACCTGTCTTGTATGACCAGCTAAGAGTAAAGCCTTCCCAAGGCTCTCTTCGGAGAGCGAGCTGCCAGCCTGTCATCTGGAAATACAACCTGCAATTTGAATGCCTGTGCACACCACATGCCAGGAAGAATGAACTTTTCACTGCTGGATTATAATTCTTATTTTCTTGTCTTACGGCACAGCAGCATTTATACCTGGATTCGAACAGAGGGTTAGAGCTCTGATTAGCTCTAAGCCAAGAGCTGATGCTGCAGACCATGACGTTTTGCTTATCGCGATTTAGTAGCATCCCTCTTGTTCACTTGGTTTTCACCAGATACTGTCAAGTGTCCAGCCAGGATCCATGTGCCTTTATTATGTATGAAAGTTAAGCAAACAATACAACAAGAATAAATTCAGTATTGAACCCAGACAGGAAAAAAACAGCAAATGTAAGTGGTATGTCCATCACCTCCCGCTCCCACCTTGCTCCCTTTTTTGCCCCAAAAAAGGGGTTTTGGAGATTACCTGCCAATACACCTACACCATTCCCAATTAATAAGATCCGAAAAATTCATGGTTTGTCCTGCTAGCTCTTCTACACTCCAAGTTTCCGGGTTGGCCACCACGCTGACTGCAATGACAGCAGCGTTGTCTGAAAGGTGAGGAAATCTCTTGAGGGGCAAAATCCCAAGGCGGGTGGAGGTGGATGTCCAGCAGTGGCCTCTGGAGATGGTCTGAGCACCAGCAGGGGAGGCAGAAGGGGGCTGTGCCCCCAAAGGCAGCAGGAGCGACGGGTATCGCAAAACCTCCGGGTACCCCAGTGGGGCTTTTAGCTTTTGCTGGCTTTCCTTTGGGGATATTTTTAAAGGGTGATAAAAACAGAAGCTGACTTTTCTTCTTCAGGAAGAGAAATGCTTGTACCCAAAATTGGACAAATTGCAGGAGATACTACTTCAGTGTTCTTATCACTGCAGGTAGGATTACTTAGTTAACTTCACCCACTGTGCTTTCCCCAAACCAGTCACCTCTTAAATCTGTAAATTTGATGTATGCAGACTTCAAAGGCACACATAGGTACTGCCTAACCTTTGCTGTAGTTTCAAGATGGGAAATCAGGTCCTTAAACCAGATGACACCTATTCTGAAGGCTAATGCACACTGGCTAAAACTGACCAGCAGAGAAAATAATCTGGGAAGAGCATCTGGTCTCAGGACTCTTCTGTATTCCTATAAATAAGAGAACAAAAAGTAATACTGAAAGTTGAAAGTGAGGAGAAGTTGTGTTGCCCAGGACTTTCTGTGGCAGGCAGCCGGTGGTGTGGTGGTGCACAAAGAGCTGCCTAAACCCAGCTGCCTAAATTTAACCTTCTGAGGACTGCAAAGGAGTGGATTGAGCTCAAAACATATATTTTTCTGTGCAGAACGGATCAAGTTTCCTTCTCCAATGCTGATGCTGCAGAAAACTGAATTTGGGAAGGTCTGTTTGGGGCAGGGGCAGAGCTCTTGTGCCTGCCACATGCAACGTTGATTAACTGAAAAAAAGACAGCATGGGCCCTGGTGCTGGTTTTCCCCTTCCAGACTCATGAAAATAAGCAGCTGAATTTCTTTATTCTCCTTCTATATTAAGCCTTGTTATTTTGAATAGCTAAAATGTGAGTGGGTTGCTATTTGGCGAGTGGCCCAGGATACTTGCAAGGATTTCTCACCTGTGCAGACCAGTCCTGGGCTCCCCAGTAGGAGAGAGATGTGGGCATACTGGAGCGAGGCCAGCAAAGGGCTATGCAGATGATGAAGGGATCGGAGCATCTGTTATATGAGGGGAGGCTGAGAGAGATGGGCCTGCTCCGCCTGGAGAAGAGGATGCTCGGGGGGGTCTTGCCCATGGGCATAAATAACTGATGGAGGAATGAAAACGATGGAGCCAGGCTCTTCCCAGTGGTGCCCAGTGCCAGGACCTGAGGCAACAGGCACATACTGAAATCCAGGAGGCTCCGTCTATACAGAAGGAAAGCAGTTTGTTTCGGTTGTGGAGGCTCCATTGCTGGAGACATTCAAGCTGTGATGGAACACGGCCCTGAGCAACTGGCTCAGGGTGCCCCTGCCCTGAGCAGGGGCTTGGGCTGGGCGATGTCCAGAGGTCCCTGTCACCCTGTGCAAGTTAAACATGTGGAAGACGCTAGGGGCTCCCAGGCAATACACCAATTTAGTTCATAAGAAAGTGGAGCAAAGCCAAGCAGTATAGCAAAAGCTGAACTAAGTATGAGACTGAGTCTGCCCAGCAATGGTGTGATAGTTGCGTACGGCCGCTTGCCACCCCTGTGGTAAAGCAGCTTTATGTCGGTGAGTGGACGGTACGCGACGGGCTGTGCCCGGAGGAGGGATGCTGCGGCATGGAGACGGCCGTGGTCTCAGGGAGCCGGCCGGGGCCCCGCTGAGCGTCTCCCCTGCGGGTGCAGCGTCGCTGCCACAGCTCGACACCCGAAGCTGGGGCACGATTCAGCCCTGCGGGGCTGGCTGCCCAGCTCCACCTTGTACCACCTTAAATCCGTGAAGGGTTGCAGTCTTAAGGTTTTTCCCCCTGCCAAGTTTACACACTCGTACTTAACTCTGTCACACAGTACGTGTGCTGAAGCCCTTTGATTCCATTAAGATGTTCCCTGAATACCTTTGCAGCATAGGTCTGCTAAAGCAACGTTTCTGGAGTCTTTTCAA
>NW_009208190.1:0-254 GCF_000690835.1 Fulmarus glacialis
GCACAGTGTAGCTCCGAGGTCTCTGCTGGGACCCACAACTCACACTCGAGGGGCAGCCAGGAGAGACACCCTGAGAGGGCTGAGGACAAGGGCACCTGCGGCATGGCCTAGGGGGCTGCCAGGGCCCAGGCCCGGGCTTAAATGGAGCCCAGAGGACCTGAGGGGAGGCCCCAGGTGGGGCTAGTCAGGGCGGTGAGGGCTTAGCAGTGCTTTCAAGGGGCCTACGGCCATTGGCGTGGCTTCTGCTTTGGATA
>NW_009208190.1:298-15410 GCF_000690835.1 Fulmarus glacialis
TGAAATGAACCCAAGTTGCCTTCATTGTTGTACTAGAGGGTTTTTTTTTTTATTAGTTTATTTTAAAGCTAAGGCTGGTACTGACCAAATCCCAAAGATACCAGTTTATCTACTGTTGTTAGAAATAAGTATTTTTCTTCTCCCTATGTATAAGTGTTGCCTTGTCTGCTCTCTGTTTTTCCACAAGTGTTACATATCGTGTGGGTGAGCAGAGCTTGTTTTTCACTAGTAGATGCTTTCCAGTCCAGCTGTGCTATGATCACTGTGTATAGGTAGATAAATCATAAGAAATGTTGTGTGCTGTGATAGCTTACTACACTTTTCAAATTGATGTAGGCTACTTTTAGAATGCTGTAGTGTAAATAAGTTACCCACGTGTTTCTATTCTCCTTTACCAAAATAGTAGGTGAACAAACTTCATGTGCAAGACCTTTGAAGAGCCATTTTCCTCCATGCACACAGTAAATATTAGTGATATGTTCAAAAGACTCTTACATGTCTTTTTAAGGGGCGGGGGGTGCTAGTCTCACTGGGTCTTCTGTCTTGTTTATGAAGCTTCCTGGGGTCTTGTCATTAGAGTGACTTTTAGCTGCTTTGCTCTAAAGAGTTGGCAAGTTCACCAAGTTTGGTGTTCTTGGGAAGCCAGCAGCCCCTGCACCTTTTTTTTTTTTTTTTTTTTAAACAGACAGGCTTTAAGAACAAATTAACAAGCTAGTTACTAATCTGCAGCTCTTTAAGGACCCAAATGTATTTGAAACTTGCAACAGTATATCAGCACATAATTTAATGCTGTTTATGGCCCTATGTTGGAGAGAAAATAACTTCAGTGTGTGGGATTGCCCTATCTATTGCAACAATATTATTCTAGGCATTTATTAAGTTTCAGCTGGGCAAGGGCCAACATAAATCAGGAGTGTTGAAGTTGCTGTGTATTCAATTAAGTGTATAACTGAATTGAAAATCTGGCTTATGAGGGAAGGGAGACATTATTAGGAATACCAGTATGTTTATTTCAAAAGCTACTACTTTAGGAGTTAACCCAACATCCTATGACATGCTATGGAAGGCATTAAAGAACACTATGCTTGTAGCAGATACTGGTTCTATGAGTGATTGCATCAGGTGTGTGAATTGTTTCACCTGTGAACAGTTTAGCCAGCAGTGAAATTTGCATTGATACACCTGTGCAGTTTTGTTACAGTAAAAAGTCTCCATGTTTCAGTCTTTCATGCTGAGCATGGTGGTCTGAATTTTTGGAAATGAGGTATCCTTACAGATATTTTTTTTTTTCTTTTTTTTTGAGCAATTGGAAGCACTGGTGCGTGATTATTGAATCTGACTGGAACATCTGCTGGGCAATTTTGTTTTAAAACAGTCAGTAGATGCTCTTAAATGAAAACTTATAGATTATACAATATAAACCTGGTCTTACTGTTGGTGTTGGTCAGTGATCCTTGGTGTTACAGTCCAATTAAAGTCAGCATGCTGTCGGATAACATACTGTAAGGACTAGTGGTGATCCTACCCCCAGTAACTGGGGACTGGCAATTCCAGGGATTTAGAAAAATGAAAAGGAGGAGTTTTTATCTTACTCTGCTGCCCTGTTGCTATTTTTTAATTTTCAAGGCTTCTTTCAAGACCACTGTTTTCTTTCATGGATGCAAGATGCCTACGTGTCTTTTTAAAACCAATAAAAATATCAGCTCAGCTTTGCAAAAAATACTGAACTGGAGCCAAAATGTCAGCTAACATGATGGAGGATTATTCTTGGAAGCATTATTTATGCTCAGCATGAAAGACTGAAACATGCAGACTTTTACAGACACTCAGATAGGCTTTGTCTCAGACTTAGACGCATAACAACAAATGAAAATATTTTCTTGGTTACTTGAAATTTAACTGAGAATTCAGATTCCAAGCAACATAATTATTCTTTTGATATACAGTAGTGAATGCAGTATTAGGAACGGAGTGATACTGCTTGAGAACCAGAAACTCCTCGTAATCTAGGACTGGAATCTTGCAAATGCTTATCTGTATGAATAAGTTTAAATATTTGCTGGTAAAAGTAGCAAGCGAGAAGCTTAAAGTTCAGGTGCTTGCACTTGTACTCTGGTGTTTGAACTACTTTCTGATTTATAGTTAAGATTGAGGAAAAAAAAAAGAAAGATGGAAAATACTTAAAACGATTCTCTTTTTTTTTTTTCTTCATCCCCTCCCCAAGCTATGACAGAAGATGTAATTCTCCGTGTGGAAACTAGGAAGAGGATTTTGCTGGTAAGTACATGAGAATTTCATTCCTTCCTTGCTGCTTGAACCTGGAGACCCCGGAAGAGGTAGGGAGAGAGTGAACCACACTGAGGGACACACTGTGGGACTTGAGCTACATTGAAGTGCTGTAAACAATCTTGATTTGCTGCCAGTCATTATGATATAACATAAATCAATTCAATTCAGGAAGAAGTTCGCTTTTTATAACCAGTAATCTTGATTACAAGTAACTGTAAAGGTTTGCCAGCTATTATGATAGCTCCCTTGCCCATGCTGTAGGATATCTGCAGAAGTTTTCAGTTTTGTTGGCCTATAAAGTGGAATGAGCTCACGCATGACCAATAGTGATGCTGTTATGACCATACAGTTGGTTCTTTCAGTTTTTTCCTCTATGCTTTTATTTCTAGCCAAATAGTCTCCAAGGAAATTTGGTAGAAGCAGATAATGTGGCATAGTAGCTGAAAGCTTAGAGTCCATTCTTAGCACACAGCCCTTACAAATAGCTAAAATAAATGACTATTTGGTATTACGTGATTATTTTAACACAATACTGAGAGAAAGAGAAATACAAATTGTGTTCAGGTCTACGAAAGTTTGAATTTTTAATGCAGATGCATCACTATAAATCACGCTGCTGGTCAGTCACACATCAACCAATGAACGGGAGGTACAGTTTGGATTTATTGCCCACAAACTCTGTGGAGCAATCGCATTGTGAATATTCTCAATTAATTCTTGGTCTTCCAGTCTCTGAGGAGCTGGCTCAGAGTTTCATAGAAGTAACAAAAGGATTGAACTTTGCTATCCCCAGAAGGCTTCAGGAGCAAAAGTGTTATTTTGTGGTGATTGCAGAGTTAAGTTAT
Organism: Fulmarus glacialis; assembly: GCF_000690835.1. Classification (NCBI taxonomy): domain Eukaryota; kingdom Metazoa; phylum Chordata; class Aves; order Procellariiformes; family Procellariidae; genus Fulmarus; species Fulmarus glacialis. The sequence continues at coordinate 3,433 of NW_009208190.1, forward strand.
GGGGGAAAGTGTGCCAAGCTGAAAGTAGTCAAAGTGGGGTTTGGGGTGTCTGTGGATGGAAAAAATAATCAGTAGGGCTCCAGGGCTGTACCTGTCCTTCTCCTCCTCTTTTGAGAGTTCTGCAGTGAGCAATTAGTTGTTGTCAGCGCCTCCTTCTATGTGTGAAATATGATAAAATGCATTATCTCTATTATTCAATTAAAAACCTCTTCCCTTTCCCTGATTGAAATTTGGCTTTGGTTTTATTAAGAAACCTCCTTTAAAAAGGTGAAAAGTAAGGAAAACAGAGTAAAGTTACTCATCCTTGCAACGTTATGAACAAAACTGTAGGGAAGGTCCTGCCTTTCTCCACCTGAAAAAGGTCAAGTAGCAAGCACGTGACCTAGGGTGGATGAGATCAAGATCTTTCCCAATCTGACTGTCGATAAAGCTTTATTTGTTCTAATCTTCTGTCACCTCCATGAATCCAAATATCATAAACTGAGGAAATATTTAAGAAAAAGTCTGTCATGTAGGCACGTATGAAACAAGTTACTCTGCAGATAAATGTTAGAATGAAAATTCGCTCAAAATGATTTTTTGTGTGAAGATTTTTTTCACAACTTTTGAGAGCAGTTTCCCAGGTTTTTTGCCCATTGTGTGAGGAATTTCTAGCTCAAATCCTCTAGATGGTGCTACAGCTACACCACATTGAAGTGAACTCACTGTTAGGTTTTGTCTTGCTTGTTAAAATGCCACTTCACTTACGTCACATATCGTATGAAAGGATTAATGACTGCAGCTATGATACTATTTACAGGTTTTTGCAAGGAGGAATCAGCATAGGTGGATTACCTATCCTCAGCAGTAAGAGTAGAACTTTTTTTACAGATAACAGAAGTCTTTCAGGAACTGTTGTGTAGTCAAATTATCCCCTCATCTCTTGAAACCATACCTGGAGTGCTGACAAGGGCAGAGGTGGCCAACTGTAGCCTGTGGTGCTGATTAAGTGACAGCAATAAGCCTCTTAAAACTCCCAGCAGATGTTGCTGCTTTTGTATGCTAATGGGAACTTCACAAACCATTTTCTCTTCCTTCTGAGAGCAGATGTAAGTACATGAAAATCGCTTTCTTATATCAAGAGCAAATTGATAATTTGGTTGAGTTGTAAGGCAGAAGCTGTAGAGGCACTTTATTTGGTAATTGCAGAAAGCTTATGCAGAACTTAATCAAAATTAATTTTTTATATTCTGCTAACTTTTCTTGTACTGAAATAGTTAAGCAAAATCTGAATTGTGAGCACATTGCTACCTGGGCTTTTAAACCATCCACTCAGAGGCTTTCAGACTGGCATGTGAATCTGCTCTAGTACATTTGCCTTATGACCTCTAAGGTAGCCACGCCCCTGCTACCCTGGTTATTTCAGTGAGTGAAGTTTAGTCAGGACAGGCAAGTCAGCTTATCAGTACTATTCCTGAGCTTTTGGTGACCTAATATGATGCTTTGTGTGGTCTGTTGTGAATAAACAGTAAAAAGAGTTGTGCGTCACAGAAGAGGATGCTGTGCCATATATGCTAATGTTCCACAGTCCTGCCTTGATAGGAAATACCCACTGAAGCAGTAAGAGTTTAGAGAATTACTCTACTGATGGCTGAATTGTATTGAGGTTAGTACTGTTGCTGACAGTGAGGGCTGTGTTTGTGATTAACTTGTATGGAAACACTGGCCTCCAGAAGTGTGAAAACAGAGGGGCATAATCTGTGAAGGGAACCAACTGTCCAATTTCTGTTATAACTGAGCCTTATGTTTAGCTCAAGAGTATAGACTGTCCTTTGTAAGAATAAGAAAGCACTTGACTGTCTTTGTAAGACATCTCTCTGTAAAAGGTGTTTTCAGACAATAATAAAGGAGTAGCCAGAGCCATGGAACTGCATTTTAAAACTTCATTTCACTTGCATAATTGCATCCTTTCTGATACTGTAATTTGGCACCTTGCATTTTAGATTCTTTGTGAGGCTGGACAAAATTTGGTCAGCATTTTCCAAATAAATAATTTGTACTTCTGTTTTATGAGATGAAATACTGGTGTCCTCTGCACTTCCCTATTAAAACATCTATAATATTATTCGTAGAGTAGAGAGTTTAGTCACGGGCCAGATTTAATTTTGAGTAGCAGCAGTCTGTCCAAAGGTCAGCTATAGTTTCTATTAGATGTTGCAATAGTGATTCGGAGGTGACTAGTGACAGCAGCTAAAGTTTGGTATTTTTACTTCGTCTCATAGATGTCTCTTTAGTGTTATTTGCCCTCTTTAAAGTACAGCTGTCCTTTGCTCTGGAAGATAAGTGAATGACCATAGCATCTGTAAAGTTTGTGTATGTATTTTTCGTATTGCTGAGGCATTTAGGTTTGCAAGAACTGAAGGCAAAACTACAAACTCTTGTGACCTGTTCTGGGTGCTAAGTGTGCATATTCACATTCAGAAGTTCAACAAAGATAACCAGAAACTAAATGGTTCCCTGCCATCCACCAGTTAAAGTTAAAATGCCTATTTTAATGCCTTGCATGTCTGCAGAGTAGTGGCTAACCTTGGGACACAGCAGGCTGTAGGTGTAAAGGCTGTAGTAAAAGGTGGGGTTGGGGCTCTTGATCAAGAACAATCGTCTTCCCACTCTGTGATGTTCAAATGTGCGATACAGTGTTAGACTGTCCTGGCTGGTTGTAGTTGCCATCCTGGGAGAAAGAATGGATACAGCTGGGCTTCTGGCAGTTTCTGTCTTTTTACATAATCATCAAAAGCCTGGACTACAACTGCCAATGGATAGGAAACTAGTAGAGAATCAGGGTGAAATTTATTATTGACATTTTTTGGACAAGAAAAAAAGCTGTATTTCCCATTATTTGAGTATTCTGGGTGACGTTTGATGAAAGTCCCAATTAAACTACTGTCCAAACCTGTAGTTTGGTGATCCAATATTCTCATTTATTATTTATTCATCTCAGTTTGGTCCAGAAGTAAGAGTTCCAAAATATCATAAAGAGTCAGTGTTTGTAAACCAAAGAAATCTGAAACCATCACAACAAGTGTACACACGTAATTAGATATCATGAGATTTCTCCGTCACTAATGATACCAGGTCGTTTACTAGGGTAAGACTGTTTGGAGCAATTTTGCTATTAGGAGTTTCTCCTAAAGGTTTTTTTTAAATGTGAAGAAAGTTTGCAAAGTTAATTGTGACAGTTACTGGGACCATTGCTCGTAGAACAATGATGAGGAAAGTAGTTATAACAGAACCGAGTATGAAGCAGATTAAATATGAGGCAGATTAATTTTTAATTTGCATTTGCAGTTATTCTGGACAAGTCAGAATTCCTGGTTTTAAAGACAAGCAAATACAATTGTAGAGTTTATTTTACATCACTAATCTGTTTGGAAAGCATCTATGTTTGAAGATGACACTGACTCTTTCAAAAAAAAAAGGAGAGTGTTGTGACCAGTAACTCCTAGACTGGATTACCTGAAAGCCAAGAGAAGGGGAGATCTTGGTAGAGACACTTGTTCTGAGATTCACATCCATTGCTTGTCTGACAGAACTCAAATTGCTGTAAACTTTCTGTCCAGTGTGAAAACTGTGGGGGTTTTTGTAGTTATTATAGTAATCAGAGACTTGTTCTTTTGGTATTGGTGTTAATCTTGTGTTGTTTTTAACCCTTCTTTGTAGGCATCTTAAGATTGCATATCTGGGTCCAAAACCAGAATTAAATTCAGTAGTAAAGCAGAAAGCTTTTAGAGGTGGTATGTGGCCATTGTAAAACTTTTTGGAAGGAGTAAGGATTTGTGCTAGACTGAGTTGTTTTATAACCCAGCATTGCAGCCTCACCAGTTGTATTCTTCCTGCGTGTGTCACTAACTTAGTGAACCTTTAAGTGCTTTAGTCACCTTCTTTAGCTCCATGTCAGCTAACCAGCAAAATGCATTATTTAGTTCAATCTTTCTAAGCTTTCTAGCTGTAGAAAAAAGCCAACAGAATGATAGTTCTAAAGGTACACTGAAGTGGCGTCAAACCAGCGTCCTGTGACAAATTTCTGTAGTGCTCCTGGAACTGGCAGGCTCTCAAGTAAATGTAAATATGACTTTGACATCATTGGAGTGGAACCAGAAGTCACAATGAAATACTGTACGCTGTCTTTCATGTGGTGGAAATATTTCTGTGAGGTTGTACATGTAAATTAAAAAATAGCCATTGGCACATGGTTTCCAAGTAACCAATGCATAAACATGGATACGTGCTCTCTAAACACAACTTGCGTTACACCATCAGTCATGATTCGTGGGATTATGTGTTCTCTTTCAAGTGGACACTTCAGTGCATCATCAATAGCCGTGATCCGTGATGTGAGGGCAGGAGCTACTGCCAAGTGCCAAATGTTGAAGGCACGTTCAGTCTACTCCATCTCCTTTTCCCCTTTTTTGTCTATCTTATTAATGTTTTCTCAAAATAGAATACTCCATTTCTTGAATGTAAGTTTTCACAACAGTTTATGGAGTAGGGGGATTTATTTTCTTCCTTTCGGGAACATCTCATCTCCTTTAGAAATTGCCTTTCAGAAGGTGCCAGTTATCAGAGTGCCTGAATAGATCACAGGCAGAGGTAGTATATCCCAATATTCCCTTGAGCTCAGAGGAAAAACTGAAATGGGGAAACTGCAGCACCAGAAGGTGATGATGTCCTTCCCTTTATTCTAACGTCCTAATCTTTCCTGGATTTTATGCAATATCCAGGTTCAACTTCTCTCTATATTTGAGGCAGGTTTCCCATCTTCTAAGCAGTTGTTTTAAACCTATATTGCACCCTATGTTTGGTGTGGCATTTTCCCAATCTCTCCTTTTGTTGCTGTTTTACTTTGACGCATTAAATATTTAAGTATTTTCTTTAGAAAAGTTTTCTCATCTCATCCACTGAAATTGCACATGAATGAAAATTCAAAACTATTGCCAGCTTCCTTATGTACAGCAGCTAATATAAGAAAATAAGTGCAGTAGCAATTCAGTGTTAAACTGTTGTCACAATTTGTAAGTGACGATGCAGAGTGCTGGTATTTACAGGTTTTCAGGCTGTGATTCTCTTGATCAAAGAAACGATCTCTGCTGTGGTGTGAGTCTGTTGTTTGATGGCATTTGTCATAGTGCCTTCTTCCTCCTCTCTGACAAGTGAATGTGAGCCTTTTCAGCTTGTGCAGCCCAAGGGTTTATACTGAATAAACTCTGCTTGGAGACTGTCATGTCAATATAATAAACAACTTTGGTTCTAGACTTAAAATCCTTTTAAAAAAAATGCCAGTGGTACTTGCCAAACAAATGTTGAAAGGATACCTGAGAGGATCTCTCTTTCACATCCAAATTCCAATAAAATTTTATTTCTGATGCCAGACTAAGCTCACTGGACATAAGTGAAGTTTTAATTTCAGCATGCTCACTGTGCAGGTAGGATGCAATTCAGGCAAGTAGAATGTAGCCGTTAGTCACCACTAGCATAGTTTTTAAAAAATAGAAATTTAAAAAAGAAATTGAGTATAGTTTTGTTCTTAAGTTGTATCAGATGGATATAATTTTCTTTAGAAAGTTAGCTTTTAACTCTACGTGCTGGCAAGCTGCTATTCTAATGTTTATTCCGATCTGTTCCTATGCCTTAATCCAGGGAACTCTTTCTTTTCAGTTGCCAGCTTTATGGTGGTTCAGCTGTGCTGACTTCACTGCCTGTAATTTGAAGTGAGTGGGAGATGGGAATTAGCTTCAAGGGCTGCCAGGAGAATGCTAGAATACAATCTCAGGTACCGATCCTGGGATGTGCTTAGCTGGCTGCCCAGAGTGCCAGCTGAAATCTGTGTATCCCAGGTTTTAAAGTTTGATGCTGTACATTGTGAATCTTTTTGTGAGGTTTTTCCTCCCTCTGCTTATGGTGGTGCAGCAGTCATTGTCCGTGACAGCATATTACTGAGAAGTGGTGACAAAGGCAAGTCCCTTAACTGCTGAGTGGTGCCATTGATGCATTAGGGATGATGTTTAAATAGGACGTATTGGTCAAGCAAGATTGACACGACATGGAGCCATGAGAAGGTGAGCCTAAATTCCATGCCTGAAGCAGGTAAGCAAGCAGGTGAGGTTGTAGTTTGGCCCCCAGGTGCTGGCTGTGTGCCAGCAGTCAGTCAGTTCCTTGTTATGATCCCTTCATGTGCACATACATGCGCTCTGCCCTCCTGATCAAGGTTTTTTTCCTCTTGTGTAATTTCTAAAGTGAGTTTCTGTACCTTACCCCTCTCATCCTGGATTATGCTTGGTCCTGGTAGATTTTTTTTGTGACACCACACCTCTCATGCCTTCAGTGCACTTGACTCCTTGACTGGCAACGTGATGAAGGTGGAGCAGATACATGGTTCTGAGAAAAATCAATACTTTGAAGAATGTCCTGAATGTTTCTTACTGGAAATTTTACAATTTCTGGGGAAGAACTAAGTCATTCAGTGGTTCTTGCAGTTGGGTAAAGTGCTTTAATGTGGCGTTAGAAAGGGAACCTTTTAGGATGCTTGCTACTTCATGAAATGACACACTTAAATAATGTTCATCTTTGGTCAAAAGTTCCTTTTAGTTTGGATTTAATCAGCCCGTTGTGCCACAACGATGTAGCTTTATTTCTGGCCTAGTTCTGTGCTAGAATGAACACTGCATTAAGGCATAAATATCTTTACAACTTTAACCACATGCTAGGTTTTCTAGAAAGCATACTTAAGAACTAAAATTGTAAACTATCCATAAATGTCTAGTTAGTTGACCACTCTTCGGTAAAGATAAGAGCTTTGAAGCAAGCCTGGACTTTTCTGTGCAGCCTTTTAAATCCCAACTGGGACTGAATGGCCTTTAACAAAAAGTCAACCAAGGTTACAGATTGGACCCAATCTAGTACAGATCCTCCACTGCTCCATCTTTTGGAACTTCAAAATCTCTTAGGAAAAGCTGTAATAATTGACTTCGCAGATCATTAAGTATAACTGCTGCCACTTGTAGGGCTTTTTCCTTCTCAAATTTTAGAGAACAGCATTTGTTTGGAGCTACCCAGTATATTTCTACCTTGAAACAAATTTCTCTGGAGTTTGTTGCCGTACTGAGCAAAGGAGGATAGCCATTTAAGGCAGTCAAGTCATATAGTACCTGGGAGGCTGAAATCCCAGTCTCCTTTCTTTGCACTGTCTCAGTTCTCTTCCCATTCAAATCAATGGCAGCACTATAATTTTAATGGGGACACATCTGTTTTTGGAGAGCTAGTGCAAGTTTTCCTTCCAGGAAAATAGCAAATCGGTATTAATATCTGTAATGCCTGAAGAGGACTGGGTATGATGTAGTGAAGGTGAACCAAAGACTATTTGCTAATGCATGCGGAAGTTCTTTGGTAAGTACCTCATCCTGAAATCTGCCTTCATTCTGAAGAGCTGTGAGTATTGTAGACCAGCATCTTGTGTCTGACAATATTCAGTATATTGTGTTTTTACAGGCAGGTGAGGGACATCTTGCTATATAAACGTTAAAAAGAAAGTATCATTTTTTCTGTGTTAAGAATTCACCTCATGTTGGGGATCTTTAGTTCCTTAACGTCATGGAGAACCAGAAGGTCTTGGCCTGTTAATGATGTGTTGTGTGATCTTGAGCAAACTACTTTACTTCCTTGTGCCTCTGCCTCCCCTCTCACTCTCTTCCGTCAGTTTTCCAGAGCACAAGCCTTCTGCTGTGTGCTTGCTCAGTGTCTAATACAATGGGGCCCTGATCTCTGTTGGGGCCTCTAAATACTACCACTGTATAAAATAAAAATAATCCTTCTCACAGATAGGGATGCGGGCTGGGAATTTCAAAAGGGCAGAAGAACAAGTCAGTTTTCACAGACTACGTTAAAAGTCAAAGCTTTATGCTCAGAGGCTTAATGCAATTTTCTGAGCCCAGTCCTGTTGCTGTTGGCTTCAGTGATGTAGGACAGCAGAACAGACTGCAGAAATCTTCCATCATATCTGTCTACCCTGTCAGATGTCACAAGGGAGATTTTTAGTGCAACAGATTGAACCTCAGATAAGATTACATGTTGTAACTGCCAGTGGGATTAATTTGTCCAATTCTTTAAGCACGGAGTGGAAAAAATGCATGTACATCACTTAAGTAAAGAAAAGAGAAGTGTGTGCATTTTTCCACTCTAAGCTAAGTACAGAATAAGATAACATGTAAGCATGGATGGGCAAAAAGTTAACGTTATTTATCAAAACAAATATTCAGACTTTCCCTGTACCTAATATGAGTATTTGGAATAGAGTTATAGAATGGCTGTAAAGTTTGGTTGTTTTTAGGTTTTTTAGCTGTAAATGTACACTAAATTAAACTGATAGTTTTAATTAAATTTGAATTGGCTGTGGCATTACACCACTTTAAAAGCCACTGGAGGCACTCAAGTTGCATTTAAAATCTAGTATTATAATTAGTAATATCTACATTTATTATTGTGGTAACTGCACTTTAATGAATGTGTTCAGTACCAAACAAAGCTACAAAATCTAAACAGCTCTTAAGAGAATGTTGATTTCAGCTACACTTTATTCCCCTCGTCATCCACTTAGGTGAACTTGGATACTAAAACTAAGCTTTAAAAACTAATCAGGAGAAAGTATAAAAGTTAAGGGACAAAAATTAAATACTTTCCCTTGAAGTTAAATAACTGTTTGCAGATGGAGTCTTCTGATCTTGTCTGCCACCCCTGTGTCTAAGGTGCTGCTATGCTTTCCATGCTAACCAGTGTATCTTGCAGACTTTAAGGCATTTTTTCCACATGGTGTCCCAGGAAGAGAGGAAAGCATAGTTATAGTCAAAATCAGGAGTTCTTAGGTGCAGCACCATCTTTCCACCTGTTGGACTTACTGTCTGACTGCTTCTTTCAGCCCTGTGGAAACTGAATACGGGGGATGGTGGTGGATGTATACTGTCACGTAATCTGAGCTAATACCAGTGCAAAGTAGGGTAAAATTTACTACTAATGTTATTCTCACCACCCCAGACACCTTTATTGTGAGGCTTTTGTTCCTAAAGGGGATTTTGTTAGGATCTCCCTGTATTCATGAGGCTCCATCGATGTTGGCTGCACACCCTATCATTACTTTCATTGCATGGGCCTCACTTGGGATTTTCAGGACATGTTTATTCATCTGGGGAAGAGTGGGTTTTGTCCTGTTTTCTGTATCGTTGACTTCTCCATATTTAGCTTCCTATTAAGTGGAGGAGGTGTAAGCATAAGGGAGTGGCAAAAGGCAGTATTTCACCGAATTTAGCCAGGCAGGTCAGCTTTTCTGTGGGAATATTAAATTGGCTGTGGTTCCCTTAGTTGAGATAGAATTCCCATATTAATTCTATGGGCTACTTGACTGTTCCAGAGAAAGGACACTGTCTCAAATGCTAAGTTGAAAAGCATTTAAGCTTTCCTTGTACCAAGCTACTGGAGAGGTTCTTGGCATAATTTGGTTCCTAGCTAAGCTGCATCAGCATCCTTGGGTTGTTCTAAGAACTGCCTCACTCCTCAGTTTCACGCTGTCCTCTTCTTCCAGGTGCAGAACAAGCTCTGGCAGGGTCTCAGAAGTGCTTTCCCTGGAGATTTTCCCTGCAGTTGTAATCACCACTTTAGGATTCTCTTATGCTGCTTTGACTGTACTGTGCACTGTAAAGGGTCTGAGATTGGGGGAGAGGATCTAACTGAAGGTTTTAGAGTAATTTCTGCAGAACCATATTGATTTCATCTCTATTAAATTCATTGAGTTTTCCCATAAGGGCTTTTTAATTTAACTGTTGCTAAAAAATGCTGCACAAATTACCTGGCAAGAATGCTGTGGAGTTATAAGCCCTTCAGGCAGTCCCTTAAAGGCAAAGCAGTAAAGTTGGGTGAACTATTCACAGCCAGGAGTTTTTTATTCAATGAATTTACCACTTTGTTCACAGATTACTGACAAACAGGCACTGACTTTTTATGAATTTGTTCATTATCTCAAATTATTCAATGCCTGGTTTATGCAATGAAGTTTTAGCTTCAGGGCTGCTGGCAGACTGATCCACAAGTATTGTTTGAATACCACTGTTTGTAATTCTTACAGAAAAGCCCTATAAAACTCAATAGAGGCCTGGTGTTTTATTTCTGGGCACGTCTATAAAACTTAGCAGAAAATTATATCCTTACCATAAAATTCTACAGCTTGGTTTAAAGTAGTTATAATTTTCTACTGATTTCTGTATGTTTTTAGTAGCATTTAGGTAAAAAAAAGTTTCTTTCATCGCTGTTACTCTCAAGTTTTTGTCGTTTCTGAGAGCAGAGAGACTTGATAACATAGATGTAAATCTTTGGGAATTGAGCTCTCTTATCCTTGAATTTGTTTGGTTATCCTCTGATTATGCTGATGCCCATTATAAGACCATTTTTTGCTATTGGAGTGTAAATGAGTATCAGACCCTACTTGGTTCTGTCTGCTGTTAATCCTAAAATGAAAACTGAGGCATATAAAAAGGGACTGCCTAATATGCAAGTGTGTTAGATTTCTCAGTCCTTTTGAGTGGAATTAAATGCCCATGTCTGTGATAGCTCCTCAAGGAACACAGTTTCATTACTGAGAATCAGGCTCCACTCAAATTCCAAGATATCTCTGAACTTCAGAAGTGTGTTCTTCTGGTCCAGACATGCACCTTTGAAGTGGTATGACTCTGTTAAAGACTCTAACACCAGTGTTGTTTTATTGAGATAAATGTCTTTGGTTATTTCCTTAAATGAATTCAAGATATAAAATTCCCTTCAGATAGGTTGTGTTGGTATTAATTTGTTATAGTTATATTGTTTTAAAATGTGTTCCCCACTGGCTTATGTCTGGTGTAACAAGAAAAGGTACAGGTCCGTGGAGAAGGAATTAATCCTCCATGTGTTTGGTAGACAAGACTGTTACAGTGTCTTTGATGTGCAAATGTGCATAAGGAACCAGTAATTTACTTGATGGATTGTGCGGTATCTCCTTTCCATGTAGTAATAATGTTACCATAGAGTCATAGAATTGTTTAGGTTGGAAAAGACCTTTAAGATCATCAAGTCCAACCGTTAACCTAGCATTGCCAAGTCCACCACTACACCATGTCCTTAAGTGCCACATCTTATAAGTACCTCCAGGGATGGTGACTCAACCACTTCCCTGGGCAGCCTATTCCAGTGCTTGACAACCCTTTCAGTGAAGAAATTTTTCCTAATATCCAATCTAAACCTCCCCTGGCGCAACTTGAGGCCATTTCCTCTCGTCCTACCACTTGTTACTTGGCAGAAGAGACCAACCCCCCCCTCGCTACAACCTCCTTTCAGGTAGTTGTAGAGAGCGATAAGGTCTCCCCTGAGCCTCCTTTGCTCCAGACTAAACGACCCCAGTTCCCTCAGCTGCTCCTCCCAGGACTTGTGCTCTAGACCCTTTACCAGCTTCGTTGCCCTTCTCTGGACACGCTCCAGCACCTCAATGTCCTTCTTGTAGTGAGGGACCCAAAACTGAACACAGAATTCGAGCTGCGGCCTCACCAGTGCCGAGTACAGGGGCACGATCACCTCCCTACTCCTGCTGGCCACACTAGTTCTGATACAGGCCAGGATGCCATTGGCCTTCTTGGCCCCCTGGGCACACTGCCGGCTCATGTTCAGCCGGCTGTCAACCAGCACCCCCAGGTCCTTTTCCTCTGGGCAGCTTTCCAGCCACTCTTCCCCAAGCCTGTAGCGCTGCATGGGGTTGTTGTGGCCAAAGTGCAGGACCCGGCACTTGGCCTTGTTGAACCTCATACAGTTGGCCTCGGCCCATCGATCCAGCCTGTCCAGGTCCCTCTGCAGAGCCTTCCTTCCCTCAAGCAGAGCAACAGTCTTGCCCAATGTGGTGTTGTCTGCAAACTTACTGAGGGAGCACTCGATCC
>NW_009208190.1:15477-37551 GCF_000690835.1 Fulmarus glacialis
AACATCATTGGGGGCTGGCCGCCAACTGGATTTAACTCCATCCATCATGACTCTTTGGTCCCGGCCATCCAGCCAGTTATTTACCAAGCAAAGAGTACGCCTGCCCAAGCCATGAGGAGCCAGTTTCTCCAGGAGAATGCTGTGGGAAATGGTGTCAAAGGCTTTACAAAAGTCTAGGTAGACAACGTCCACAGCCTTTCCCCCATCCACTAAGGAGGTCACCTTGTCACGGAAGAAGATTAGGTTAGTCAAGCAGGACCTGCCTTTCATAAATCCATGCTGGCTGGGCCTGATCGCCTGGTTGTCTGTACACGTGGTGTGATGGCACTCAAGATGATCTGCTCCATAACCTTCCCTGGCACTGAGGTCAGACTGAAAGGCCTGTAGTTCCCTGGATCCGCTTTCCGGCCCTTCTTGTAGATAGGCGTCACATTTGCTAACCTCCAGTCAACTGGGACCTCCCCACATAGCTAGGACTGCTGATAAATGATTGAAAGTGGCTTGGTGAGCACCTCTGCCAGCTCCCTCAGTACCCTATCCCATCTGGTCCCACAGACTTGTGTGTTTCTAAGTGGTGTAGCAGGTCGCTAACCATTTCCCCTTGGATTTTGGGGGCTTCATTCTGCCCCCATCCATTACCAACCATCTCATGAACTCGTAGTGCTATGTTGTCAGCATGGTTTAAGGAAATCTCCCGGCAAGCACTGCCCATGTAACAAGCTGGGTGCCACACATGGCTTGCAGCCACATCACTGTTGAAGTACTGTATGAGAAGGGTGGATTGTAGGTTTTGCCACTTTTGCATCTGACACTGAAAAGTGTTTCTTTTATCCCACCTGAAATACTAACTTCCAGTGACCTGTTGAGGTGAAGTAGGATGTTAGTTTACCTGCTAACTCTGTTGCTCTGGAACAGTTGTCTTCAGCTAGTCAGATATAAAAAGAATTAAAACGTCACTGGATGACATTTCTATAGTGCGTTGGTGTTTCTGCAAGACATAATAAAATACTCAGTGCTTGAACAGATGGATATAGCCACAATCCTTTGGAAGACGTTATTGTGAGGATGTGGATTATACTGGATTAATAGGCCAGTAACTTGGCAGAACTCAGCTTTTTGGTGTTTCAACTTGTAGAGCTAGTTATAATTTCCAATGATTTAGCTGTAGATTACACCACTTAGAAAAGATGAAAATTAACTTCTAAAATATGAATTATTTTTTTCCTTTAATGAAAATTCTATTTCTAGATAATTCTAAGAACTTTAATTCTTCTAACTGCCAAACTGTTTCCTCTGGGCTAAACTTTGACAGATGCTTAGGATTATCAGGTTAACATGTAATGGATAAAAGATGGTGAGAGGCTATGGAAGAGAAAGCTGTTGTTGATGAACATCAGTTTTCAGTAGTGGGTTGGTTTTTTGATCCATCGGAAGATTTTAAAATCTTGACACCTGTCAAGAAAGTATTACTGGTCATGATAAATCGTATGGTCTTTAAATGCAATATTTAGCGACACTGGAATTATGCTGAAGTTAATGGTATCTTCTCTTTCAGCAAGAAGGAATAGAGGTAATCTGTGACCTCCAGAAGCCCATACTACAATAGATCTTAATGGTGTGTATTTCTTGATTTAGATTTGGAAGCTGGCACATGTTGCCATGAGTTCTCCAAAATAAACTCAACTTTAGCCTTTGAAAAGTCATTAAAAGGACCCAGCATGGTTACAGGATCCTCCCTTCCATTTTAAAGAAACAAGGCATATAAAGGAAAACTAGCATCTTTTATTAGGCTGTCTCATAAAATTGGAAGAAATACTTGCTCAGAGCACCGACATAAGTCTGTCATAGTAAAATTCCTCAGCAAAACCTTTTGAGAACTTTTTGCTTATTGGGATACTCTGTTGTGTACAATTGTTTCAATACTTTCCTACCCTGGCACAACAGGTGATACCTGGCTTAGAGGAGGACTGGTAGCTTTTATGGAGTTTCTTTTAACTTACAAGGAAAACAAGTTTAAATGGATCAATTTCTTATTACCCGCTGCAGTTAAAAAGAATGTTAGAGAGATTTCATCAGCATTAGTTTACTACATTATTAATAAAGTTATTAAAATCTCAACAGTTACTATCAATGCTATTTGAACTATCACAGTTATCTTTTATACTTAGCATGGGAGTAATTGCAGCATCTCAAACCACAGTGTATCATGGTGCTTGCATTCTTCAAAGCTGCTATAAATCTGGCATGTACTCCTTGAATCCGAAGTATCTGAGTGTTTAACAGCTATAGTGTGCAGACGTGTGTTCTTTTTTGGTAATCTGGTAAATCAGTGTAATAAAAAAAGAGGTACATCTTCCTGTCACATGATTATGAGAACTTTTGTTAATTCAAATTTAATATTAAAATGGTTTCAGAGACACCAGTTCTGGAAAAAAGTAGACATAGTTCATTTACATGATTGTACATAAAATAAAGTTGTACTGTGTAGTTAATGCTTCTCAAGTTTAATGTATACTACCTTGGGAATACTCTTTAGACACTTGGAGAAAACCCGTAAAAAGACTTAATCTCAAATATTGATCTCTCGAGATCAGAAGATGATACTGCATAGCCAAAATACGGAATGATAAAATGTTGAGGTCATTCATGGAGAAACCATATTTTATCCTGTGAGTTTACAAGGGGTTTCCTGAATCTAGCTTTTGTCTTTAGGTCTGACTAAATAAACATATCGTTCTTTTGCTTTTTTTTTTGCTTGAAATGTTTAACAGGACTGAGGTGTTCTGCAGTTTGTAATTGTGCCTTTGCTATTTTAAGGTGAGTGTAGACCTGCACTTGGCCTTGAGCCAGGCTTTGGTGAAAATGTCTGGAAATAAACTTGTTAGAGAAACTTACATATTGCTGTCAGGGAGAGGTTTTGTCACTTGGTTTCCACAGTGTACTTTGAACTGCATCTCTACTACATAGCGTTTCAGGTATCCTAACCTAAAATACCATGGCTTGTTGAAATGTTTAAAAAAGTATACCATGACCTATCATTGAAACAGTCTGACATTATTCAGTGTATATGTGCTCAAGTGTTACTTAGTGTCCATGGTAATGCACTAATCAAAGGATGTTTCATGTGTTCTCAGCAAAGAATTCATACACCAATCTACAGGACTGCTCCAGAACAGCAGTAAGTGTTCTTATTGTGCTTTAAATATGTGAGGTGCCGAGTGTTCAGTATTGTTGTTTTTAAGGGATTATCTTAAGTGAAGAACATAGTGGAAAAAGTGCAAGTGCTTTCTTTTGCTATTGTTTTTTTCAGGTCCTTGGGAAAGATTATTTGCAATGTCTTTGCATGCTCTATAGCATCTTTACATGATCTTTTGATCATTTTTGTCAAATTAATATGCCTCTTATTATCGCATTGAAGAGTGTCTTTCAGCCCATAAAGCATGTAAATTTTATGATAATGAGAAACTCTTAGACTAGCATGCAGCATCTGGAAGCATTATAAAATGCATTAAAATGGCTGAGACCTACCCCCTCTTTGTCCCACCTCAATATAAGAGGATAAAAGTTTAGCACTTGCAAAGCATTGTGTCAGACCTTGTAAAAGTATTCTTGTGAGTTGTGACTGGTATTGCATGCCAACAGGGACCGGCATCCTGTCAGCTCTGTCTGGAACAAGGAACTTTCACAGGAGTATGGCCTTAGCACAGACAAAGTCCTTCACATTTTAGCAACACATCTGCAAGAGGGCAACAAAAAATTGCCATTGTTGTCCTATCCTTTTTCCTGTGCTTTCCACATGCAATCCAGCAAGCCTTCTTGGTTTAGAATATATTATCTGGAATAGCTTTCACTTGAGAACTCAGCTTATGTAGTCTTGCATGAAAACACCACTGCTTCTACCTCTAGGCTTACACCAGAAAAATACAGTCTCCAGCGCTGGGTCTGGTAGCATACTTTTGGGGACCTCTGCCACAGGAAGGAAATAGTGCTCAACAAACATCTAAGTCTGATTTACATCAGCACCCACAGCGCCTCGTCCTTTGCTGGGATACCTGATCTGGTTGCCTATATTTTTGTTCTTTTAACACATACCCCCACCCAAAAAACCACCCACCAAAACCAACCAACCCAAACCTCGTAGGTCTAATTCTCCTCTCTGAACTTCTGTGCTCATTGCTGAATTGATTTCACTGTATTCCCTCCTGCTGTGTGCTGGTATAAACAGGAGGATCAGGCCTTGTGTGTGTTCATTTGCTTCTTGATCTGATTTGTGCTGCTTACATCTATCGTGGACTTTGGCCTTTTGTTCTGTGCCAACATAGTTTATGAAATGTAACTGAGTTGTTGTATGTTATTGCTCTCCCTGGCTTCAGCTGATGGCCCCTTGTTTTCAAAATAGCAACTGAGAAACAGTTCACCTACATCAGTCCATCACTTGCCTTTCCAGTCTATTGGAAATTGAATCCCCCTTCTCTCTTCACTCATCCTTTCTCAAGCTATAGGGGCCAATCCTAGCAAATCTTCATTCACCATCATATCTTTTCTAAAAACCCGATTTATATTTCATGCTCTCTGATGTACCTTTCTGGTTTTACAAATGTTTTCTCTGAACTAATTGGGAATGGAATGATGCATAGTATTGTGAAATTAGATGGTGTCCCTCACAAAATTCCTAAATAACTTTAACTGATTTATCCTGCACTTTACTTACACTTCTCAGTGTCTCTCCTCTTTGCCTTTTTGTTCTTTACCCAGATGGTTTTCTCTGGAAATCTCTCTGCTAAGGAAATAAATTCCTAGTGAGGAATACTGAGATGATTCTACCATCAATTTTCCCAACTCCAAACCAATGTTATTTCAGTAGTTTAAGCTGAATTATTTCTCTTTACATTTGGTTTTAAGATCACATTTGAAACCATTCCGTCCTTTCCCATTTATATACTTAATTTGGGTAAGAGCACTGGGTTCAGAAACAAAGCTTGACCTTGGCTGTCTGTGTAGAACGTAGCCTGGTAAATGGGACTCTGTGCCGCCACAAACTGTGAGATGCTGGACCAAGGCTGGGATTCTTATACTGCTGGACTACTCTGTTAAAACAAACAAACAAACAAAACCCCCAACCAAAACAAACAGCTGCATCAGCACTACTCTTTGTGCCCCATGTGTGGGTATATTACGAGGACGAATACATTCAGGAATCTGAGCCAGTTGTATACTATAGCATTTCTGACTTAGAATTTGCTAGGCAGTGAAAGTGTTACGATTTCTTGGGCATACCATCATAGTTATTTGCTATCTTTTATTTTCCTTTTGGAATATATTTTACATTCCTGATATGTTCAGATTGAGCGGTACCTCTGAGGACTTTCCAAAGTAAGAAGCATAAAGAACCCTAATCCAGGGGCTGATTTCTAAAGAACCCCGCATTCATCATTATGGAAATAATTTGTCAAAAGAGCTTTGTTCCTATTTTGACACTGGAAAGATTAGTTAGGTAGACTTTTCTCAAGTGCTCAACAGATATCTGAGAATTCAGCTGTTTTATAACCAGCATTTCTGTATCTGTCATGTGAAAAATCATGCTCCTGTTTCTAATGGACTAGAAGATGTGGACAGGGAAGTATCTGGCAACTAGTAAATGAGTCATCTTATAGAAGTAACATGTATCTGTCTAAGTTTATGCCACCTCACTCAAAATATACTTCTGGTGATGCTTCCTGAAGATATATGTGCTAAGCTTCTGGAAGTGCCTGTTCATAGTGTGTCTTTTGGAGCTATTTAGAGATATCTTTAGAATTAAATTATGTTCTCATGAATTTCGTCCTTTGGCAGTTGCTCTTCCTTCAGAAATCTTAATCCTGGAAATGTTTGTGAAATTTGTGTGTCAGCAAAGTCCATGCAAATTCATTTAATCAATGAAGGGAATGTTGATAGAAGACTTTTCAATAGTTACTCCAGTGAGGAAATGCCTGTTGTTTGTTTGTATTCCAGTTCTGCTTAAGGTCAATGTGTCAGACAATGAAGATACATAACCAAGGAAAGCCAAAGAGCTTAAAATCTAAGTTACCCTTATTGATGGTTTTCTTTCTTTGATCTTTCTCTAGTCTTCGCTAACGAGGTCTTCTAAGGATCAGTAACATTCTTAGGGGTGTGAATTAGGATTAGAAAACTTTTCCTTAGTGACCAAAATATACTGTTTATACTTATATTTTTTTTCTGTTTAAAATCTTACAATTCTTCAGAAATTGAAGCCTATCTGCTTTGACAAAATAGTCCTGAGCTATGAGAAACCTCATCCTCTTAAATAACCTCTTTGACGTGGTTTCTGCTTACTCTTTTTCCTATTTTTGAGGAGTCGTCATCATCAAAGACTTGCTGTTTATCAGCTGATTGCATTTTTCTGTATGTTTTGTATGAAAGGACAAATCTCAGTCCTTTCTTCAGTGGGGCTGAAGAAACTGAGTTCATTCATCAAGGCAATTCAGAATCCTCTCGCTGGATATGCGAGCTCATGCCAGTTAGGAAAACTACTGATTGGTGTCAGTCAGTATGAAAGAGGCTTCATTTTTCCATCTCTCAGCCTCTCAGGAAACATACTGATCTTCTTAGACTGGAAAAAAATATTCCCTGGAATACTGGAGAGCTCTGAGACATGTTTGAAATGAAATCCCACTGGAGCAGAATCTATCTAACAAGGAGACATTCTTGAGGTTTGTATTCGTTTAAGAATGCCTTTGTAATGTGTGGCTTTTCAGGAGAGGAAAACTGCAGTTGCTGATTTTTCTACAGAATTTCCTATTCTCTTCCTATTTTTTGAAATTGTCTGTACTCTGTATTTGGAGAAAAAGGTACAGTCCAAAAAAGATCAAACTGAGCCCAAATCCTCTGCTTTAGAGCGTGATTAAAGACTCACATTTCCCCAAACAGCCGTGTCACAAGATGCCAAGTGCAGAAGGCATTAATCATCTGTACCTTGTCTCTATGAGAAGCCATCTTCAAAGCAGAAAGGAGGAGAGTTCTACCCTCTAGAGATAAATGGCATATCGTAAATAGTGTGAGGCACTTGGATACTGTGATTATGAGCTCTATAGAAATGCCGATAAATAATACTAGGAGATGCCCAGATACTACAGCTTACTTATGAAAATAAATAAACCACATAAAAATCTGACAAGATGCAAGCTTCTCTCCCATATGAGGACACTTCACTTTCCTTTTCCACTTTCTATTCTGAGAGCAGGACCTGTCGCGTAGGGACTAGGTCCTCATCCTTAACTTGCAGTCCCTTGAGAAACAATGAAGTAAATCACCCTGTAAGATAGCATGAAAACATCAAGGATGGAAAACTCTGGAAAACAGGCATACTTAGCTGTGTATACTTTCCAAATATTAAATCTAAAAGGAAAAAAATGTAGCTGAGCAGAAACTTCTAGAATCTGATATTTGAGAGTATTTGAATGTGAGAGTGCAGATTCTGGTATGACAGAAGCAAGAGGCAGATTGTCAACTGACTTCAGTGGGAGCATTAGATAAAGATTTCACAGAGGTGCTCATAGCAATAATGCATTAGCTTTGATGATCACCCCACTTACCTGCTGGAGAGCTGTACCGTTCATTCAGCAAGATCAATATCTAACGGGGAAAAAAATGCATTGATTGGAATTGTTCCTCTTTGTATGTAATTTTTTTTTTTTCCAGGCAATTTTGAGCTGTTCTAGTTCTGGTTAGTTTTACTTTCTCATCAAACATTTTTCTGTTAATACTACTTTTATCTGATAGGCTGCAGGTAATTCTTGATATTGTTTACATGATGAGCGTGTTCAGAAACTCAAGTTTGTGTTGGTAAGATCACTGAATTAGCCTGCTCTGTTATGAGCAATTTTAGTGAGCCTCACTAGTGGGAAAATTTGGTAGCAATGTGGATATTTGAGAGCAAAAAAGCACTGCAGTGAACTGAGAATAATTTTTAAATTTGAAATATTATTTGAACAGAGATTACTGTATTTGCCTAGCTTAGTGTGGTATGTTTCTAGGGGAGCACATAAAAATCAGTGTCTCATGAGTTCTGTCTTTTGTACAAAGACAAATGCTTTACAGTAAATTGCCATGGATATTTTTTTTTTCAGGCCTTAGCAAGTGCTTTTATTTCTCTCTTCTGATAATCCGCT
The DNA here is from genome assembly GCF_000690835.1 of Fulmarus glacialis. Lineage (NCBI taxonomy): Eukaryota > Metazoa > Chordata > Aves > Procellariiformes > Procellariidae > Fulmarus > Fulmarus glacialis. The sequence goes on from NW_009208190.1 coordinate 23,646, forward strand.
GTTTTATTTAAAGAAAATGTTATTATTTAATCAGCATTTAGAATAGGGAAGGAAAGCTCGCTTTCTTTTTATCGTCAATTTTATTTTACAGCATTGCTTGTAAATGAAGAACTAAGGAAATGGCCAGTGCACAAATCCAGTTTTACTAGTGTTCTTGGTTCTGTACAGTGCTCTGGAGCATCTTAGGGAGTAGGATTCCCCTTAGATAATGCTTTGGAGCTTGCTGAGAACATACACGTTCTGTATAGATATAGCAGTTTTTAAAACTGTTGAGTTTTGTTTTTACTTTTCCAGTTTCAAAGGCAATGAGTCCCTTAATCAGGTTTTGAGGAAGAAGGCAGACATTGCTGAGAAAATTATTACTATTAAGTTTTTCTTTCTATTGGAAATAAACTAGGCACAACCTTAAAGTATATATGGGATTTCGTTGGTTCTGTGGCACACTTACTACAGGGTTCCTCTTCAGGATGTACTGCTTAACCCATAGTTATGCTCTGCACGCAGCAAAAATGAAAGGAGTTGCATGCACTAGGCAGTGTAAAGAACTGGGTGCCTAAACTGTTTGGTTTACCAATGTAGTCTTGACATCTCCTTCGCTTGGGTGAAAATTGAAGTGAGATGGAAAAATTTGAGCTTGCCAAGTAGTTAGAACAGGTTTATTTGTGCCGTAACATTTTTTTCTAGAATGATGAAGTGTAAGATTTTGAAAAGGTGTTTGATTAGATGCTCTTGAGATTTGCTTAAGCTGCAACCATGAGAAGTGAAAAAAATGTGTGCTTACCCATGCTTATTTTGCTAACTCTTTTTAAAAAAGAAAATCTCAAAACTTGTTTTGGTTTAAGCATCTGGGTGTCAGTGAGGTGCAAAGTTCACTGAATTCTTGCTGAAGAAGTAGATCAAAACTAAGATTTGAACCATAACCACCTTCAACAGGTTTGGAATTCCATTTTAGTCCCATCATACTGATGATATAAAACGGTGATTTAATTTGGAAAAAGTTTAGGTGCAAAGCAGGGTTCATAGCTTTTGCAAGAAGGCATTTCTTCTGGAAATGATTACAAAAAATTGTAGGTAGATAGACTTTTGTACAGTTTTTACAACTGTAAGGAAAAAAGTACAGCTCCTGTACCTTAGAAGCATCTTTTTACTATTAGTAGTATTAACAGGAATTGACAATTCTAGTGTGTGAGCAGCACACTGGAAACTTCCCTGTGCATGGCACACTGAATGCTAGGAGCCGTGGGAGGTTACCTGATAAGTAGAAAACTTTGCAGAAAGAGGAATACGAACTGTGTGAGGGTATTTAGCCGTGGGGCTCTTGTAAGCTTTTTGGTTATGCTGCTGCAAACATGAAATGGTTTGTAACATTTAAGTCGGGCCAGATTCTCTACTCGCTAGCAGTGCACTGTCTCGCACAGTAGCTTACTGTGGCAAGAGGGTGAAATTTTGGATCTTGTCAACATCTGAGTAATTCAGCATCCAGTAATCTCTGGGCAAAGTACTTCTACAAAAAACTTCTCTATCTTGATCTTTATAACCAGGATGCTAGGTGGTAATTCACAAAGTAGAACAGAGGAAGCTTCCAGTTCTACAGATCTGTTCCATCTTTCAAGACCTGTTTGATTCACTTTATTGGTGACTGGCACTTGGCGTGACATGTACTATTGAACAGAATTCATTGACTCAAGATACAACAACTCCTTGATCCTGTATCTTGCTCCTTTTTCTATAGAAGATGACTGACATTTATGGCAGTGCTCACGCAAAAACTGTGGAATTTAATGAATATCTTTCTCTTTCCCAAAAAAGCCTGGGTGGCTCCACTGTGTGCATGGAAATTTATTTGGTTAGTTCTTCTCAGAAGTAATAAAAAATTACAGGAATTTGGGCCAAGTACTTGAATTCAAGAATATTTTGGAATGCAGTTATTTTGGTAAAGGGCACTCAAAGCTCATTCACAATTTCAAGTGTCCAATATGTGTTTTTCTGAGAAATAGAAATAAAAAAATGAGGAAACACTGGCTCACTGAAGTATTAAATATTCTATTCCTATAAACGACGTCATAAATCAGGGAGACTTTCAAAACTATAGTTTGATTTTTATATGGATGGATTGATTGATTATACTTGTTCTAATTATATGTATAAATGTCAAGCAGTTTCATTAGGTAGTAGTCTAGTGGGCATTTATTATGACCAACTACCTACTTGAATAGCTTACAGTTTCAGAGCAATCATTCTGTGTCTAATGGGGACTGTCAGGGCCTTTGCCCACATACTGCCACGAAGTCTTGCTATCCATGTAGTGGAAGTGTCAGCGGAGCCTTGGGTTCTCTGTAATGTAACAGTAAATGCTGTTGGGGGAACAAGGGCTTCCCAGTGGGCCAGCTCTTTAGAGCTGTGTATTTGCAGCTGTGTGCAAAACCTAATAATTATGAACACAGTGTGATATCTTTGCTATCGTTTGCAAGTACAGTTCCCGCAGGTGGTATTTGCATGTGGTACTGATAGATGTATATGTGTACCAAACAGAATAGCTTTGTGCTTCAGGTTTGTGCAAATGTGGTCTCATCCTAGGAAGCTTGAAAATTAAGTTGTTTTTATGTTGGATTTGCTCTTCTGTGGAAGTGTCTGTTTCCTGATTTGTACTATTATGAAATGAGCCAACAAGTTCGTGTGTTTGTTTAATGACACAGAAAGAAACTTCCAATGTTAGTATTTTTTCTTCTGAATTGTTTATTGTTAAGAGATATTGATATTTGGACATTGATGTTTTTCTGCTCTAGTCCTCAATTAAGAACAATTCTTAAGTGAGGTTATTGCTATCTTTTTCTGAAGACCTGAAAACCTGCATTCTTAGGAATTGTTCCCATTATTGGTATTTAAGAGAAAGTAAAGTTGGAAGAAAAAGAAACTTGGGAGTTCTTAATCTTTGATTTAAGATATTTCAGTAGCTTGGTCAGGCTGTCGAAGTGCTTGATGGATCCAAAACAAAGAGCAATGCTGTAAAAACATGTGAAAGACAAAAAAAGGTTGAAAGATTTTCTGGGGTCTCTGCACATTGAGTAGTCATCAATTCTGTTACCAGAATGGCTCCTGGAATATGTCTGAAGATACTAGTGAGAACATGGTCTCCTCTCTAATTAAATTCTCATTTTTGCCCAAATGGTTGAAAGGGCAACTGTCTTAAACCTTTGAACTTTATTTGTAATACAAAGCTTCAATTAGATAAAAGACAATAATTAGCAAATCTTTTATCTTTGGGCATAATTAAATCTTTAAGGAAGGACATCTTAATCAATTACTTGTAATGACAAGTTCATAAATAAATTAATTCTTCCAATGAGTGTCTGGCAGAAATCAATGAGTGTTAAAAGAGATTCAGGATGAGGGGACACCACTATAGAAACACTGTAGCTCAATTACACTTGGTTTAAAGATTCTCATCTATAAAGTATTAGCTTGTTCAAAAGATGATTTATTATTTGAAGAGTGATCATTAAAATATTAACCTCTAATATTGTAGAGCCTTTTTTGGAACTTCTGTCTTTACATATATATGTATTTCACCATAGTTTATGATTAGCTCTCTGTGTAGGTTCTCTGCCAAACCATACAGTCAGTTTGATGCTGTCCTTGTTGAATCCTGGGGTCTTGTCTCATTCTGGAAACTAAAACTGGTCTGAGCAGACTTGATGTGTGCAGCCTCATTCACTTCACTGGTAAGGATTCTCATCCAGGTGGTAACTTGTATAATTAAGCTCAACATACTTAAATGTTCTTGCTCGAGAATTTCTGTTCGTTTAACACTTTATATTATAGCAAAGTACATAACCATTAACTCAAGAAGGGTTTTCTATTGGTGTAGGAATGGTTAAATGAAGAAATAAAACAAGGTCACGATAGGATTGGGTCCGCTGTTTCTGAGGGCTCTTCTGACAAAGGTGTTACTTGTGAGGTGTTAAGCCCTGGAAGCTGCCTCTTGCTGGAGGGAATGCAGTGATAGCACACTTGTTACAGAGGAGTTAGTGGAAATTAGACCTTTTTAATATTACATTATATAACATTACAACAGGGTTGTTCCCAAACGGCATTGGTAAATAGACCATTTTGCCTCCTGTCTCCCACTTATTCTGAGCTTAGCTGACTAAAAATGGCAGCAGCTTTGCACTATTTTGCTTGTGTGATGCCCTTACTAAATCACACTTCTTTCTTTCCTTGTTTAAATATCACGTAGGTGTTTGTGGATATATTATTTTGGTGCAACACTGGGTCCCTCCCTCCCTCCCTCCTCTATCCTAATACTTTAAAGTTGAGTTTAAAAAAAAAAAAGTAGCAAGTATTGCCAGTTGAACTCCCTTTTATGAAGTTTTTCCTGGGTTTTGCAGCATTTAGAGTTAGAGTATCTCTGAAAATAACTTTTTCAATTCAAATTTTGAATGTGCATGCCTGAGGCGTGAGGACTTTTCTTGTTTTGCTTGTCTTGCCCTCTTTCTTTCCTGCGTTCCCTTTCCGCAACAGGTAGCAAGAAGTTTGATACACATAAGTGGAGAGTAAGTGCTGTAGCTCTTGATAAAGCGTTATCACCATTGGACAAAGGGACTGCAAACTGACAGAATAGTTGCTAAATCACTGTTGTTGAGTTTATCTTGGTTTCTTAAGGAGACAAGAATTATGAAGGAGCACTCTCTCCTCTGTATTTCTCTCCTCTGTATCATTTGGGCCCTCTGATTAACAAGTGCAAATGGTCTTTAACTGAGTTTTTCTAGCAAGCCTGGACTGCCAACAGGTTGGGAGCTGTAGTCCCCCAAATCTAGCTGGCAGACCTGCAGTAGCTGAAAGGCTGCTCTTGTGTTTGGTTTGCCTGGCAGCCAAGAGGAAGGGCTGCTTGGCCAATCTGCACGTATAGGTCTGGTCTAGTCACAGCCAGAGTTGTTCCTCTCCATCTGGAAGATCGAGCAAAACTAGACTAAACATGTGGAGATATTGTGGTGGAGATATTGTAGTGGAGACAAGTTGGGGAAAAAGAGGTTAGGGTGTTGCAGTGGAGAAAGATCCAGGACGTGCCAGAGCTTGAGGGTACAGAGATAGGGGAGGAAGGCAGTGTAAGTAGAAACTGAGCAGGTTGCATTTAAACCAGTGGAGACAAAAGCATGGAAAACTGGGCTATGTTAGACTGCTGCTTTGCTCTCTTTTTTTAATTTAGGGGTGAAAAACTTGTTAGTTTTATACTGCCCAACAGTACTAATTAAACAATTACACTTTCTCGTAGTGTATTAATAAGCTGCGTTACAAATTTATTTTGGTTTTGAGCGGTGAAAATATGCAGCTTCTAGAATGATCGATTCTTTCTGTTGTGTGGGGCACTGAATATCAGATAAAGTTGAAATGGTAGCGATTTCCGATCTGAAACTTGTTAAACAGCACAACGAATGGAAAGTTCTGTTCAGGTTATGAGCGTCCAGATCTGTCACTGATTAAAAGAAAGGTAGCATATGCTGGTGGCTGGTCTTGATAGATATCTCTTTAGAATAGTAAAACAGGTTTCCCATCCTTGTAATCCAGTAGCCCTGCTGCTGACAGGCAGTATCTGCTGCCCCTCACACGTTGTAAAGATCGGTTGCTATCCATGTGAAAATATGTTATAGCTCAGAGCATCTTTGGACAGATTTGTTCACAACCTGGATGTTTGCCGTTCTTCTCAAGGGTGATAGGAATCAAAACCTATTGCCACTTCAGATAATTCTCCCTTCAGAGCTGTCATCCAGGTGGTCAAAACTTACCCTTAGCAAGTTTCAGCTTTAAAGGTCCTCGTATCAACACCACAAAATTCCTGTCCATCCCGTTATGCCTTGTCAATGAGAGCCTTTGCGTATTTCATTTGAGGCAGCCTAGGAATCTTTTGCTAAATTCCTTCAAAGGAATTTAAATAGTCCTAATGACCATATTACCTTACAGGCTTTTAAACGTTTCACCAGTTGCTTGGTTCAATGCAGTATAAATTGTAAGCCTTTCTGCAGTAATCTCAGCATTTGTTTGGGAGTTAAATATTAACAGTTTGTTTTTTTTTTTTCTCTCAGACAGTAGGCTCTTGCACCTGCTTAATACCCTGCAGGGTTTGTTAGAAGCAAATGTTGCTTTCCTTTCGAGTGCTTTGGGTTTTGTTCTCTGTATGTGCTTTACATGAGGTCAGTTTGAAGAAGACTTAGACTGATGGACCTCTGTACATCTTGCAAACATGCATTCTGTCCCAGCAGAAATCTTAGTTAGTGAAGGAGCTCCCAACTGTATAGGTAAACTGCTGAGCAGTGGATTTGATGCAAACAGATTAATTCAGTGTGATGCCTTTTACAGTGCTTCATTCTACATTACTACTATCCTGTTTTTCAGCATGCCGATACTTTAGGTTGTTCAGGAAGAGAGGAAAAAGCAAAGAAAAAGTATAAATGAAAGAAACAAGCTAGTCATGTAGATAGGCTAAATACTGGAAGCGATGTAAGTGGTTAAGTGAATACAACAGATGTATCTTAGGTATTTGTCATTTAAAGATAAAGACAGATTGCCTCCCACACATTTCAAAATGAATCTCATATGGATTTTTATCATTTACAATGATTTCCGTCAGAGAATAATAAAGAGATTTGATGCCTAGGGTACTTAAATATTCGGTGATGTGTATTGTAATAGCTATTTTAAGTGTAGGAAATACCCTAATAAGAAACAATTTGCTAGTTTGCTGATCTAGTTGATTCTTATCACAGCATTCTCTGTAAAATAATAATTGGAAGATATGACAATAGAGAGGTCTGATTAAACTGTTAAGCATCTGATAAAACTTGGGCAGAGTTAGATCACTTCAAGTAGAGCTTTTTTTTACAAAACCCCCTCAATTTCTAACACTTTTTTAATGCTATCTTTTATTTAAAATATTTTGTGACCTTTGCTAAATATAGTAGTGGATGAATTGAAACGCTCTGAATCTAAATTAAAGGAGGGAAAAAACCCCCACTAAACCCAAAACATGTTAAGTATCTTTTAATGAAAGAAGTATATGGTGAATCAAGACTATACCTTTAAAGGAATATTTAACTAGCTGTAGATTTAATTTTTTTTAAAGTAGGTATTTAAGTCATTAACGAAAAAGTAAGCTTATAAGTGATTTCCTTTTCCTGCACCTCCTGGCTTCCCCTCTCTAACCTCTTCCCCCTGCTTCCCTACCCCACCCCACCCGCCGATGAAAAACTGTTTTGTGCTGTGTCCCCAATTTCTTGTTTCTGACAAGGAAATTGTAGTTGCAGTGGCCTGTTCCTTTCCTTTTCTTGTTCAGTATGTACTATTCTGTCCTTAGTCTGTAGTGCTTGACATCTTTTCTGCTGTATCTTCCTTGTATCTCTTCCCCCCCCGCCTATTCCTGTATTCATGAGCTTGTTAGATTAGTCTGCTTGCTCATGTAACTTCATTTGGTGTCTGTCCCACATACAATATTACCTTTCTTCCTTGTACTTATACTGTCTTGAAGGATTTATTTTATTATACTTTTTTACAAGCTCCAGTTCAGCAGAATTCTTAAAAAGAATCCAGTCTCATCTTGAATAAAGCTACTCCCTTTCAATTTTCTGGGATTCATGAGCACATGACTTACTCCAACAGGAATTGTATTTTACTTTTTAACTGCCTGCCTTTTCTTTAGTAAAATTCCTCTTTGTCAGCCATGTTATCTATCGGTTTTTTCCCCCTCAATTTTATTATCTGATAACTTATATTTGTATACATTGATTCTGGTTTTGCTGTATGTTTTTTATAGTGCTCAGTCTCATCTTCTCTTCCATTCTATTTTGATTAGTTTTTCTGAAGCAAATGCCACATTTTCCTTAAGGAAGTCTACAATTCCAAGTCTTCTCACTTTAGCTTCCCAATCCTGATGCTCCCATGGTGGCAGTCCTTACCAGAATAGTCCCTAAAATTGTGATTTGACTGGCAGTATGCTTTTGGTTTTTCTCAGCAGGGCAGTAACTGACTGCCCTATATCACCCTGCTGTAAAAACTGACCTCAGCATTTCTAAATCTCACTGCAGGTATACAATATAGAATAGTTGGTGCATTTAAATTTTTTATGTCAAAAGTAGTATTTCTGAACAATTTTTCATTTATTCCCTTTAAGATTTTTCTCAGATAGTCAGCTGCTGGTATTATGCTGAAATTTTGGTCTTGTTGATGGAAGGTTAGGTCCTTCTTGAAACTGCAGTTACAGTAAGCTTTGAAGGGGATAGAATCTAATCCAACCAAAAAAAGCCTGTTTCCTCTTCAAAAAATATTATTCCATAAATTCTGTTCACTTGGGTCTTCAAAAATTAGCAAAGACCTTTTCAGAATTTATTTGGTCTAAAGTGAGCATTGTAACAACAACTCTGGTAAATTTTTACTGAGTGTCTTTATCCATCTGAATAAATTCTCTGAGAATTTACTTTCTTTTGGTCTTGAAGTCTCTTTGCACTGTCTTTAACTCTCAATCCTTACCTCAGCCTTGTAGTAGGTAAGTCTGAGGACTTACCTCAGTCTTTAATAGCTTCTAGATACTTTGGATTTGGGGAATGTGTGTGTGTTTTTAAATTATCTTTTAATTCTAAAACCAAGGATCTCTAACTCTGCAGTCAGGCCACTGGGATAGCTGAGCACTGAAAGTATTAATGTAAATGATACAGTCACTGCACCAGCGGCATCAGCGCTGAATGTCAGGGAGTTAGTTTCCTGCCAAGTCTTAACTGAGGACTCAGTTTTCATTTGTGAGTGCAGGGCTCTGGGGCTTCTCAGGGATGTTATGTGCTTTCATTTTCATTTGTCCAGGATGGGAAATCAGCACTGGTTGGAAAGGGTGGCATATTTAACATCCCACCCCCAATTACACTGGTGCCAATATATGGGAGTCAGATTAAATATATCCTCCTACTAACTACTGATGGACTGGCGCTAAATGTTTATTTTGGCTTAAAGGGACACTGTTGAGATGTAATCACAGGATGATTTTGTTTCAAATTTTCCATTCAGTGCATGGTTTTCTGGCTGACTTACTTGGCTGTGTGTTTCAACAGATAGATATATATACATGGTTATCCAGTGGTCTACATAAAAAATAATAACATTGCCTTTACACATTATTAATATGCATTTACAAATGAATGTGTAACTTAAACAGTTCCTTGCAGATGTTGCTAAAGTGCTCCGAGTCAGGAAAAAAAATGGAAAGATAGGTAAAAACTGAACATACTTCTAATTATTTATGGGTTTTGCTTGCTTTTTTTTAGGCTACTTTCTGGCTTTAGGTGCGCTCTCTGCTTTTGGCTCTTACACAGTTGTGCCGTTGTGCAGTGGTGCTGCATCTAAGAGGCATGAATACAGCAGAGTGGCTTCTTTTTTAATGATTACAAAATCAGAGTATATTTTTCTAGTAGAGAAGAACTAGTGTTCAGTTGAATGTGTAGCTTTTTGATGTTCTGTAATGGCCCTCTACATTACAACTCCACCTTCTGGCCTTGTAAAGTAAGTTGTTAGGACTGGGTGCATCGTTCTTGCCTTTGGAAGAAGAAATTTTTAATAAGCATTAACAGCAAGGGCAGAAGAGAATTTAACATCTCTAATATTGAGAAGTCATGTTTCTTTCTGTTGGGAGTCTGTGCAGTCATCTTCGATCTAAGCGTGGCAGTGACCTGAACTAGCCTGTCAATATGTTATCTGCAATTTTGTATCATGATGTACGGATGAAGATTAGTAAATCACTTAAAACAAAAGGCTTTGACTTTAATTTTTCATTTAGGATCTAACTTTCTTAGCACCCATCCTCTTCAATATTGAGAACTGAAAAAAAAACCTTGAGGCATCCATACCTCTATCATTCTACAGAGCACAATCAAATTGATGCAGTCATATTTAAAGAAGTCAAAGTCTCAGATGACTGGCATACAAAGGATAGTCACTATAAGCCGTTCAAGATTATGTTCATGTGATATTTACCACAGTGGGACCCCAGCTTAGTCAAGACTTGAGGCAGCATGAGAATAAATTTATTATCTCTATAGCAAAGTATGAACCTGCATAAGGGAACAGGGCCTTTAAAATTGGAACATGTAGATAAGATGACAACAGTACCCGTGAGACTGGTAAGGTGGCTGCTGGAGGAACACCTGATTTCAAAACCCCTTTTTTTGATTATTTTCAAGTGTTGGTTATAGCCTTGGTCAGCTTGCATTCTTTCTGCCTGGTTTCTGGTAGAAAAAAATCTAAGCATGTGGGAGGAAAAGATGACTTGAGAAGAGGAAGAAGACTGTCTTGTCTTTTGTTTCACAAAGAATGTATCCATTCTCACTTTGAAGTCAACCAGCAATAGAGAGACACTTTCCCAATTGTACTCTTCATGCAAGTGATGCTATGGCTACCACATGGCTGTTCTATAATTGTGAGGTGATGATTGTGTGATGCCAGCTGGGAGGCAGAAATGAGGTTAGGCAACACTGAATTGGAGGGGAGTGGTACACTGATGCAATCTGCTTATTACCTTGTAGCTGGTGAAGCGAGGTAGCCTCCTTTCAGAGACCTGGCTTCACGGGAAAAAATGCTTCTGTTGCCTTTCCAAGTAATAAAGATATCAAGAATTAGGCTTGGGGCAGGTTGTTGTTGGTTTGCTTTTTAGTACAGCTCAGCTTCTTAGCTATAAGTAGCAATGCCCTGACAGAAGTGAAGGGAGCTCAAGTCATTGGCACTTGCCAAGAAGCAGAGGTAGTGGCTGGCATTGCAAATGCTTCCAGCTCTGTGCTTCTCTCAGCACCTGGGTGAAGGAATAGAAACAACTAAACTTCAGGACTAGGTTTATTTTTAGATGTATTCCCAGCTTCCTTGGAATTCTGTGTGTGGCCAGAAATATTTTTATGATCTATTTTGAGTAAAATTTGGTAGTTTGTTTTCCTAAAAAGATTACTTATTTCTGTATTAAGCACCATCTGAAAAGACTACAGGCACAGCTATAAAAATATTGGGAAGTATCTGCGTGTCTAGCAAAGCTGGTAAGAGAGCAGGGGATTTGTTGAATAGCTTTTGGGATTTGGCTCCTAATTCTTTTTTTCTTCAGAAATCCTCAGAGGGGAAGGATGTGGAGTGCAATAGACACACACTCCCCTACAAGAGACCACAACAAAACTTTGAGGTGCTCATCTCTGAAGGAGGTGCTAATTTAAAAACTTGGATTCACTAATGGCCCAGTAATCTCTGTATCCCACCCTAAAAGAGCTCATGTATTAAATACTTTCCTGCCACTTTAGAAGATGTACAGGTCAGCTGAGCCATCCTGGGTTTGAAATAGACTTCATTGGTAGACTTCATGAAACTTGATAGCTCTAAAGCAACATATTAGTCAAATTAGAATTTAGAAACAGTTAAGAGTTGCTAGAATACACAGACTTTCAAGGTCTGTAAACCTGAGCATCTCTGACTTTTATGGGCTCAAGCCAGGCGCAGATGCAATTACTGAAGTGGGTCCAACAATTCATTACTCGGGTATGAAATATGGGCACAAAGTTTAGGTAGGGGATTATTGATTATAAAATTTACAGTTGACACCACTGTACATCCAAGTCTAAATTTTGGAATTTGGCTCAAATACGCCCCAACTCTAGCAATAGTACATAAATACTTAGGGAAGGGAGCTGGTGATATAGCTGTAGTACTGTAAGCTAAAATCCTGAGAATGGGACTGCTGCCATTGACTTCAGTGGAGCCAGAAAGTATTTCCTCATCCTTTTACGTGATAATTAGGGTTGGCCATGAAGTCAGTCCTCCATCTGTATTAAACCTCGGGGCCTACACTAAAGCCAACCACGTATATGTGGCTTGTGTTACTCCAGAGTGGGTCTAAGAAGTATCCCAGGTGCATAGTGAGGGGCTCAGCTGCCCAAGGAATTGGTCAGCAGGCAACTATCCTTTCAACCCTTGTATATATTTGTAGGCAGAAGGAGAGGAGGAAGGAAGGGGTCAGGACTGAGCGCATTTAGGGATGGTTGAACTGCAAGTGGGCCACAGCAGAGGGTGACCTATCTGAAAGTTTTTTCAGACCTTTCAGGGTCAGACTGGACTGCTACAGAGTTGTGTTTTGGAGTTTATAATTGGTCTCATAAGAGCCATGATGCCTTTGGTGTTAGCCCTTACTGTCAGCAGTGTGTGCTGATAGCGCCTGAATGACTTGCCTAAATTCATGTAAGAAGCTGGTGGTGCTGCAAGAACAGCTTTAACTTAGATTGTCTGGGATCTTAGGTTAGTATTATAAACTCTAGACCTTGCTTCCGCACGTTTTCTTTCAGGCCATGTCTTTATCAGTGACTCCTGCAGCTGGCTGAAAGCAGGATTTGCACAAAGCTGAGGTACATTTTAATATTTATTGTCACTTTTTGAAAACCTCAGAGTTGTGACTTTTTTCAACAAAGTAACTAGAGACATAAAAATCAACGAAGGAAACGGTTAATAGACTTCAGGGCAATCAGAGGGCTTTGGCTCCTACTGCAAAATATTAACGGTTGTAATTTGACCTCTTAGCCAATTAATTTTGGCCAGTGTAAAATTCCATACACTAAATCTGTTTACGATACTTCACTATTCTAGGCATCTGATACTGTGCCAAGACCTTAATATGTCTCTGAACAGAGGTCAAGTCATGGCCTTAAAATGAAGACTTGAAATATAAGCTGTGTGTGGGAGGGTAGCCTTATGTCCCTAAGGGGCTTATGAGTTCCTTTTCTGTTGCTGTATGATCTGAAACTCTGGTCACTGCTCTCTGTATTACCTTCTTGTATTTCTTAATCAAAATAAATCCATTTTGCAGTTCAGAGATGACCTCTCTTTTTCGCAGTTTGTCCGGACCTTTGTCTTTCACACATGGCTTTTAGTTAAGCATGCTAGCAGTTATCTGTTGTCTGTGTTGTACATCTGTTCAAAAACTCATCTTTGTTCGATTTCCTCAACAAGTCTAAGTTATATCCATCTTGTTCTTTGCGGTGAAAGAGTTGTATCCCGGTCATTCTGCCTAGGCTAGCCAGTCATTTAACACTTCATTGTCCTGTCTTCGGCTTTTGCGCCTGAATTTCACTCTGAAAGTCTATGAACTCCAGTGAAGTAGACTAGTTTTGATTAAAAATCTGGTTGGTTTTTTTCCTCCTTCCAATTTGCAGAGCGAATAGCATTGGTTGCTCCTGGGAAACATATTAAGGATACCAAGTTGTGTTAGGTTCAAATGAATGCTGGTTACTTCTGCATATATGCTGATTGGATTAAAGCCTAATTTGGTTCCTTTAGTTGATGCGAAGCTGTACACGACCAGTGTTTGGTTATGAATCAGATGAACAGGTACACTTAAGCCTATGTTGTGTGGAACACAATGCAGCACCATATTACCAGTACCGTGTAACTGTGCATCTCATGGTAAGAGGCTTAGGGCAGACAAAGTCTAAATTGCATGAAGTTCTGTTAAAGTTGTCTGACTTCTAGGTCGAGGGCTGGACCACTGCTTTGTTCTCAAGAACCGGCTGACATGTGTTTTATATCGTAATGAAAGAGTAGTTTTCTGAGATACTCTATAGTTCTCATGTACTTTTTTTATTAAAATTACTGTTGGCATGTTCTGAACATTTTTTTGTGCAGGATTGAAATGTTGTGCACAGTAAGTTAAAGGTGTGCCAAGTAGCCTGAAAATAATGAAAGAATCAAGTGAGTATCTGCTGTTCCACAGACTTGGATGTATTAGGAGTCATGTGCCTGAGACCTTGAGAAGCTTCTGTAAAAGGAAACAAAACCTAACAAAATGATATGAATCAGTGTGCAAAATGTTTGAATGTTTAGATAACGTTTTTACAAGTATATTAATGACAAA
>NW_009208191.1:0-1558 GCF_000690835.1 Fulmarus glacialis
TGTAGTGTTTTAATTCTCTCATTACATTCCGGATTAAGAGGAAACGAGGATGTAGAGTCTCAAATCCATTACCAAGATTGGGATAGCAACTATGACCGTGATAGCATTAAAATATTCTTGTCTCAAAACTTCACAGTATGCTGTCACTTACAGCTTGAGTGAATGAGTTCATTATAGATGTGAAAAATTTCTAGTTACTCTTGAAGAATTTTTTCCTTGCTAGAATTCTTAAACAAATTTTGGCAAGTCACTTGGAACAAATTTTAATGGCCAATGACTAACCATACATTTCTCATGTTCCTGACACTTTATGCTATGATTCATTTAAGTACAGAGTGCTTACCTGAAATCACTGAAGAAAGCTGTTGTTTCACATAAAAGAGCTGTATGTTATCATGTACTCAGAAAAAAACCCCACAGGTTTTCAGTATCTCATTTCAGAGATATGGGACTAGACCCGAAGTTAACAAGCACTGTTTATGTTAATTTTTGCCTCATTTGCCAGGAATAATGGGGATCATTATCCTGTGATCTTGCTAGAAAATTGTGGTAAGTTTTTCAATGAAAACTTGCATATTACAGTGGCACAGTTTGAGACATACATACACAGAGGTAAAACAAAGCTCAACAGTCAGAGAATATTTAACACATAAGTAAAGAAGCAAACTAGTGGACATTAGATCTTTAATCCTGCAAAATAGTATATGAGCCTGTGTCTTTATTCATCTAATGAATTTTGCTAAACTTGCCTTTGCATCAGTGAGCCCTAATTAGGGAGCAGTAAGAGATTCCCGTATCTTGGTATGTGAACTTTCTGTAAAAATCTCCTAGTCTTTTTATCACTCCAGAAGTTTTGCCCCTAACTTCAAGGCTGTCACGGTTTTGCGTTTGGAAAAAGGTGGTGTGAGACACGACTCCTCTACTGCATCACGCCAGGAGAGGATGAACTGTGCATGTTAATGTGTTGGGTTTCTAACACAGCTCAGGCTGTGCTTCACAGCAAAATGAAGGCAACATTTCAAAAAATATTGCTAAGTCATGCCCTCATAAAAAAGCACTGATTTTCAGCTGCTACAATACCCCTAAATTATAAGGCTTATATTTGTTTCTGGAACCTGGATTATCAAACTCTGAAAAGGATGAACACCTGAATGAATAAACGGTCTTACAGCTACCTCATTTGCCGTTCACCATGTGCTATAGCCTAGCAGCTAGAGCTCTATTTACAGAGAAGGTTCGTATAATATGCATATATATGCATAACCATGTACCTTAGCTCCTCTTAATCCAAATTAAAAGAAACCTGTGACGAGATACCATTCCCAGGTACCATGCAGCGTTGTGCCAAGACCCCACCCCAGCAGAGTAAGCATCACGCATGCCCCACGTAAAGCAGGACAGGACACAGCTACCCTCAGTTCTCAGACGTCTGCGCTGTCAAGTGCCGCTGGGTCTGCTGGTTTGGGCTGGGGTAGAGTTAATTTTCTTCATAGTATGGGGCTCTGTTTTGGATTCATGCTGGAAACAGTGTTGATAACCCAGGGATGTTTTCGTTCCT
>NW_009208191.1:1625-3498 GCF_000690835.1 Fulmarus glacialis
AGCTGGGAGGGGACACGGCTGGGACAGCTGACCCCAATGACCAAAGGGATATCCCATACCATATGACGTCATGCTCAGCATATAGAGCTGGGGGAAGGTTGCTGGGGGGGCTGCTGCTCGGGGTCTGGCTGGGCATCGGTTGGTTGGTGGTCAGCAATTGTTTTCATTTGCATCACTTGCTTTTCTTGGGTCTTATTTCTCTCTGTTATTTTCCTTTTCATTACAATTTATTATTATCATCATCGTGATCGTTATTTTTATTTTATTTCAATTATGAAACTGTTTTTATCTCAACCCATGAGTTTTCTCACTTTTACCCTTCCGCTTCTCTCTCCCGTCCCGCTGTGGGGGGGACTGAGCAAGTGGCTGTGTGGGGCTTAATTACTGGCTGTGGTTAGGGTTAAAAAAGATCTTGCAAAGAGTGAGGGCTGCTTGTTTTGGAAACTCAGTTCCTCCCCTTTGAAATAAACACCTGAAGTTTGCTGGCTGTCGGGCACTTTGCCCTCCATTGTTCCATTTCCCTGGCTGCAAGGAAGCTTGGAGATGGGTGATATGTGAAAGACCTTGACAGTGATTTTGTTAGTGCTATTCATTCTTTACTACTCTTTATGTTGTTCCTGAGGTATAGAGATGACGTTGCAGAAGCCTGTTTTATGTTAAACACCAGGAGTTTGTCAGGGGTCCCAAGGTGAAGTTGCACTTTTTATTTCACCTGGAACAACTCTGGCCAAATGAACTGATATTCTCACTGTCACTCTTCCCACTCGCAGCTCCTTCAGAAAGGGTCTTGGAGGGTCCTGCGGGAAGCCCATCCTCCTCTGTAGTCGACCTGGTGACCGATTCCCAGCTGCCCCGCGGCAGGACCCAGCCTTGCCACGCAGCCACCAACAGCTGTCTGCAGAACACCCCGAGCACAGTCATCCACGGAACGGGCACAGACCATGCACGTCTAGATTTTTCTAGATTTTGCCAGCAATCCCCCGAAGCATTGCAGCTACAGCAGGCACCACCGTTTCTCACGGATGTCGTTGGTAGGAACAAACCTGTCTGTGCAGGAAGACACTGTCCCCTCGGGTCCTGACCACGGCTCCGGGGTGAGCTCTGCAGAGCCAGGGAGAGTTCGGGAGCTTTCTGGCAAGCAGCCTTGTACATGTAAGAAGTGGCTAAATATGTCATTGCTTAAGTAATGGAAAAGCTAGTCATCACTGTTAAAGAGCATAACTGCTGCCCTTTGCAAGGGGCAGCAACTACAAGCTGTGTTGATTATGAAATCTCAGGAAGGGGATTTAGAACAGCTCTGGGTTTGTCTCTTTTGAAGTTAAAAAGACAAGACATCAGGTTTATTATGTTTGGCCCTGGAACTTCTGGATTCCTTCTTGTTTCCATTTTGCAATGGAGAGATATGGGGACAGTGTTTGGGTAAATGCCAAAAACATGTTTTGTATTATTTTTGTTTCATTTTCAGTACTTATACTTTTTTTCTAGAGAAATACTCATCTATACCAAAACTAAGGAACATTTCAAATGTTAATTTCTGCTTCAGTTTCACAGCTATGAAGAACGGATAATATTATTCACCAAGGAACTGACTGGTAACATTTGAAAATGCAGGCTCTATGAGGCAATATTATTGACTTACTGTATTTTACTGCTGTGAATGTTTTTGGAAAGGATTCTTCCATTCTGCACAGCAAAGAAAAATTTTGTAAAAGATGTCCATAGAAATGATCAGATAATTACCATTAAAGCTTGTGGTGTCCAAATTACGGAAGCAAAGCCCATTGGGGTAAGAGATCATCACAGAAGTAGCACACATTTTTAAAGGCCAGTATGATTTCTCCACATAGTTATATATATAAAACTGATATATATA
>NW_009208192.1:0-843 GCF_000690835.1 Fulmarus glacialis
CCCCGCCCCCCTCCTGCCCCGCATCGCCCGCCACGGCCCCGCTCTGCCGTGGCAAAGGCATCTGGCGGCAGCACGGGCTGTCTGGCCGGGAGAGGAGACGGTGGCTTCTCCCGCTGAGGCTTTTTCTAAGATCGTTAAGAAACAACCTCAGAAAAAGAAAAATAACTTATGGGAAAAGATCACAGTTTGTAATTGGGATGTGCAAATATCAATTTAAGTAGATTTTAAATCAATATGAACCAGAACGTTTCCTTTCACCCCTAATAGTTCTTTTTTTTTTTTTTTCCAACCAGGTGAGTTTTAATAAGCTAAAATAAAACATCTGCTATTTCAGTACAGTCCTAGTGTGAGGAATATCAATTAACAGGAGGCATTCTCGGTCGTTTGAGTTCACCACAACAGCGCTGGAGCTATGGCTAGATGGGAATGTGAAGAAAATTACAACCTTTTCGGGGAAACCATTAAATAAAAATCAGAATTTGTCCATAAGTACCACTGGGGGAGGGAAGCAGCTCATCTAATGTGTTCTATTTTGAGAAATGAAATGAATTTTCAGTGCAAAATTGCTGCTTTCCATTCCTCTCCCCATGTCCCGTGTCCACTGAATTAGGCCCCAGAAAGCCCCTTGGGCAGAGGGTCTGGCTCAGCCCCACCGCTGGAATCACCCCAGTTTTTGCACTTTTCTTTTCCAGCTCGGTTAGGCGCAGAGCGAGGCTCAATGGGGAACGGGAGTGCTCAGCAGACGACGGCGTGGGCTTGCAGGGGCTCAGCACCCAGCAGCACCAAACCTGGACCCACACTGCTGCAGCTGCAGGGTTAGCACGAACCTGCCAGGGGGAAGAT
>NW_009208193.1:0-1433 GCF_000690835.1 Fulmarus glacialis
CAAGAGCAAAGGCCAACACTTAACAGAAGCTGAGGGGAGAGGGAATGGGACAGGACAGCCCATTCCACCTCCCCAGCTGCTCATGGGTCCAGTTTTTGCCCTGGACTCTGTGGTGGATTTGGAGCTCTCCAGCTTGTGCCCATGTCAGTATTGTGGCTGCTCCATCTTTGGCAGTGTACAGGAATTTGAGGAGCGATGACTGGCCCCAGATGCATTAAAAGGTAGTATCTACCAGGGACACTCCAGAGAAAAAAAAAAAGGGGTATTCCTTCCCGTGCCCCGTGGCAGCTAAAAGCAGGGGTACCACAAGGAGCTGGAAGGAATCCCCCATGCCTGGCCAAGGCCGTACCCCTGCAGGGTGCACGCTGCTTCCTCCAGCCTCTCTGCAAAGCCGGGCCGGGGCAAGGCAGGGGTGTGCAGGGTGCCCCGGGCTCCGCTCATGCCCTGGGTCCTCACCGCAGCTTTTCTGTTCATGCTCAGAGGCCTCCCCTCGCTCTCAGTGCATGGGCGATGGTAACCCTGCCCTGACCAGCTGCCGGAGTGCTTGGGTTTGGCTTTCGGGGTTTGGGGATGGGGACAGGGCTGTGCACTCTTCTATTCCCTCCTTTAAAATAAAAACCAAATAGGGGACAAGATGATCCATCCACCCACATGTCAGTACCTGCAATTTTTACTGTGGGAGCTAGGACATGAGCTGCTAACAACGGCAAACTCCTCCTGAGTTCCCTTCTGAGGGAAAGGAGAATAGCAGCCAGCTAATAGTGTAAAGAGAGGAAAACCCTGTGAATGGGTCCTCTGGGGGAATCGGCATGGGCTCGAAGTTTCTGCAGTGACTTGCCCTGCCCCTCCTGTTCTCGCCACTCTGTCCTCTTGAGCACGGTGTGAGTCCCTTCCAAGGGGAAAGTTATTTCCATAATAAATGGAGTGGGGGGGGGGAGGGGGGGGGGCTGAGAGGAATATTGGCTTTGTCAGGAAAGGACAGATCAGAAGTGATTTATTTGGATGAATTTGACATCTTGGAAAACTCCAGTCTGTTGTAATAATTATGTTTTTGAAGGTAAGAAGCATTTGTGCAACAAGCTGGTCTTGGTTTGGCGTGGCCTTGGCATTGCTTTGGGCTATGAACCCATCACGGACCCTCTGCATCTACCTGAGTGCCCTGAAAGTGTTTCCAACAGCAGGTTAGTGGGTCTGTAAGAAAAGAGAAGTGGGACTGGTGTTGGGGAGGGTGGGCTTGCTGTGGGTGGTGGTGGTGGGGCAGCTGGGTCCCTGGTGGAGGGTGCATTTGCAGATTGGGACACTGTTCAGAGCACTTGAAATCCTGGGGGTTATGGCCCTTGTGCAGTGAGACCTTCCCTTCGCCTCGTGCTGCCCTGCCTGCTCCCCTTCCCAGGCCGGGCACCAGGAGGGGTACGTGGGGGCTCCCAGCCAGC
>NW_009208194.1:0-661 GCF_000690835.1 Fulmarus glacialis
GCGTACATGTTCATGTACCTAGTCAAATGCCTTCATAGAAATCGCCCGGAGCGCGCCAGCTGTGTGCAAGAGCAGCGCCGGTAGTGCGCCCAGCCTCTTGCCGGGCGGAGGAACGGGGGTGCTTAAAAATCTGCTTTTCTCTCTCTGTAAGGCAGCGTTTGACAGGGTGAGCAGAAATCTTTTAAGCTCTATCTTCGGTTCCCGAGACTGTCTCTGCCTTAAAAACCAAAGCAGAAGCCCACCGGCCTTCTCTCTGTGCGTGTGTCTTGCGGCGGGTTCATGGAAACGAAGGCAGCCGCTGGCAGCACTGCGGGAGCTGGGCTGCCGATTGCCGGAGCTCTGGGCAGAAACACTTTCCCTTGCTGTGTGCTTTGTCCATAACGTTTGCCATCACTTTTAGTTTCCCCGCTTTTGGAAGCACGAACGTTTAGTTTCAGGGAAGATGAGTGTGTGTCTGAGAGGGTTTCATAAGAAACAGGGCTCGAAGCCTTATTAGTTCTGTCTTTGCTAACATTATGCAAAAATACAGTTGCAAACGCTAGAGAATTGTCATTTTTCAACTGACTACAATTCATTTTATAACTATGAAATGAACCTTAAGAAAATACAGGAGGACAAAATACAAATACAAAGTATTGGGTTTGCGTGGCAAAGTTTTGGT
>NW_009208195.1:0-37741 GCF_000690835.1 Fulmarus glacialis
CAGGGGAGGTTGGACTAGATGACCTTTAACCCAAACTATTCTATGATTCTATGTAAATGAACTGGGTTGTGAAATCAGGTGAAGAAAGAAGAGCATCACATGCCACAAGTGAGAATCCATTACATGAAACTGGATATAATGGCGAAATTAGCTGAAGAAGGGAACTTAAGACGAAATAATGAAGTTACCACTTCAGGTCAATTGTACACACGCAAGCAGCCATCTCAGGAAGTAACAGTGTTACCATGAGGTCAAATATATTAGCCCCATGTAAAAGGTAGCAGAATTAGTGCACATTTCCTTCGCTTGTGAAAAAATCTTACAACTTCTTTTTCTCATGGGGCGGTTGGGCTTCCTAAAATAGCCAATTTTCATGTCTATGCATAAGATTAACTTTTCATTCCTTTAGCTCACCCCACATTTGCATATTATGTGTTTCTGTTTTTTTTTTAATTTCAGTCCAAGATGAATTTTAGAAGAAAAACAAACTACTTTTTTTTTGTTTTGTTTTAGGCTTGCACTTTGCTTGGTTTCATACTTCTGACTAGATCTACGGATGCAGGTCTATGCAATAAGTTCTGGTGTCATGCACGAGAAATTTAGGAAACAGGCTTGCAGCTAAATTGAGACAACAAATGTACAGAGCATTAAGTTGAGTATTACACAGTCAGGTCTCTGAGGTGCATGCAGTGAACTTAATCTGAAAAAGTATAGTTGTCACGAGTTGTAAAAGATTTTCCTGAGCTAATATAATAAAAATACTATGGATGAAGTGTATGAACGCAGGTACATCTTGCAGGGAAAGTCACCTCCAAGCTGTTAGCTTTCTACAACCAAAGTTTTTCTGAGACCCACAGGAAGGTTCTACCTGCACCAGCTAATCGACAGTGCTGGCACCTCAACCAGTATTGACATGGATACTGAAGAAGGTAGTAAAGCATATGGGTATATCTAGGAGAAGACGATTCAAGAAGTAAAATCAGTATTTTGCAAGAAATTCTATCGATTGCAGAACTTTCCTATATGCATGGGAATAGATGTAAAAGCAGACATACAATTCTTGATTGACAGTGCTTCCATTACTAATGCGAATGAATAAGCTATTACAAAATATGATCAAAAGATTTCAGAGGCCTTCAGGGCAAAAACCTGCAGCAACAAGTATCAAGTCTGTGCTTTTTATTCACGAAAATAAAATATAGTAAATCTCCCTTCCTGCTGTGTTTCTTGCCTGCAGGATGGAGCGGGATGAAGGAGTCCTTTGGAACACAGGTTCATTTATGCACGTCTGGTCTGCCCGAGTCAGACAAGTGAGAGAAACACTTACCGTAAAGCAAGATCTCCAGGTACCTATGTTTTTGGAAACCTTCTATTCTAGTTGGCTAAAATAAGTACCAAGCAACAGTGTCTGCTGCAAATGAGAAAGCTATGGACAACCAGTGAGCAGTTCCTGATCTGCTATCCAAAAGGCAAAACCCCTGTTCTCTAGTTGGTAAGTCTGGAATCAATACAAATTTCTGATTGTATTATGTCATGTTAAGAAAAAATTAACCTGCTCTCATTTTAACCAGGTCAAAAATACACTTCCAGGTTTTGACTGCTCACTTACTTATTTTTGTTTGTTTTAATTTTATCTGTTCATGGCAAGTGTAATGCAGGCTTCTAAACTGGACTATAAGTAGTCTGACATTATAATTAGCATGTGATATTAATTTCATAACCAATACCTCATTTTTATATTTTTTTTTCTGAACAAAAAAGGAAACACTCCTGGACTTGCTTTCTTGTCTGGCATACATGCTAGGGAAGAAATGCTCTGGTTTTCAAATTTTTCTCACTGTTACTTTAAGGGATGAAAGTAGATGCATGTCCAAAACACTTTACTGCTTGTAAAGTCCTTCTGTATTTTAATGTGCCTCAGTATGACAAAATAAGAGGATATCTTTAAGTTTAGTAAGTCTCCTTTTCCTGTGTACTTTAATTTATTTTTCAGTCATTTCAAAGTGACTGTGCGGCACTCTATACATTGTAAAAAAAAAAAAAAAGCCTCTAGAAATGCTAGTCATGTCTAAAGTGAGAATAATTGGCCCTGACAGAGAGGAAAGTAGTAATTGGAATGAGACTTGTTTAAATAACAGTTTAAATTTTCTTTCCTTACTTTTCCGATTATATGCACTATAAAGCAGGATTTCTTTGCCTTGGGTGTTTCACAGAGTCGTTTCTGTATGCAGCATGCCCAGTAGTATAACTCAAGTAATAAGCCCAGCTATAATTTGGATTAGACTTTGAGTTTAGCTCCCTTACATACAAATACACCATTCAATTGCTATTAACACTGTATCATCAAAATATTCAGTAGGTTGAAGCAGGACAGGCTAATTGCGTCCTCTAATTCTTCTAAGTTATCATCACTCCTTCATTCTGAACGGTTAAATGGAAATTCAGATGCAACACTAGAGGAGGAAAAATATGCTTAAAACCTTGAGGTATGAATACACTTCATGTTCTGCTAAACACTCTCCTCACTGTTAGTATTCAAGGAAGAGTAAAGTTACTATGTTTTTCAGCCCTTCCTCTATGTGATTTTTGTTGTTCTTAAATACAGCTTTGCTGAGAGCTATGCAGAACAGGTGTTTTAAAAAGCTTTGGAGTATGTCAAGGTTTAGTACTGTAACATGACTGAGATTATTTTCCTATTGAGCACGTTTGTCTCCAGCAGTAGATGCAGCCCCCATCTAGATAGTAGTGGGGGTCTGTGTGGTCACATCTGCCCTCCTTCAAAATATTTATGGCAAATACAAATCAAGGCAGGGATTGACTTGAGAACCTGGAAGGATCAAGTGGTATCTGCAGTGGAACAAAAGAAATCTAAATATGTCCTCATTTGCAGAATAATATGTGAAAACTATTGTATGAGCTTGGTAATTTCCTACTGCAGCTCTAATGGCCACAGCCAGAACGTATCAGCTTTGCTAATCTCAGGGATCAGTTGGCCTTCCGACAACCTTTGATGTTTGTCTCCTGAACCTTTAGTTAAAACCTTCAAAGTGACTTAGATGAGATCATCTAAGTGATCACCATCAGTTTGGTGTTTGTTTTTCTGGTTTTGTTTGTTTGTTTGTTTGTTTTCATTTGGGGATTTTTGGATTTTTTTTTTTTTGTTGGTTGTTTGGTTGTTGATTTTTTTTAAAAGGAAACAAAGTCATAGGTGAAATTTCACTCCTTTAATGTGAATGATAAACTTCTACTGACTTCAATAACAAAGAATTTGATTCTTCTAAAGCAGTGGTTGGTCCACTTTTTGAACCGCAGATCTCAAGTGTCTGAAATTCAGGATTCAGAATCATTTGGATTCTTGATGCTGGCCGAGCTGTAAAATGGAGACCAGTAATGATAATAGTTCATGATTTATGAGGGCCGTTTTCCAGTTATATCCATTTGACTAAAAAAACCCTTAGCAGACCTATCTGCATGAAAAATAAAACTACCTGGGAATTTCATAATACAGAGATGACAAGATGAGATCAGGCACTTCAGTTCATCAATATGTATATTTTGCTTTGTCTGCCTTTTGCAATATAGATGATGTTACATCAGCTAATGGTGCTTTTTCACCTGATTTTCTTTAATCTTCCCAAAGGTGTTCAGTATTTTTTTAATGTTGAGTTATCTAGAAACTATTTATATGTGGAAAATGCTAACATTTGTTTGAACAAAAGTTAGCATTAAGCAGAATGTGGGGATTTTGTGAAAATGTCTGACTTCAGTAGCAAAGTGAAAATTTTGGCTATTAAAAATGTTTCAGTTTCATTTCAATCTCTGTTCAGGTGTATTAACAAAATGCCTTACAAGAGGTTTAGTTCAGCTGCTCGTATGCTTTTCCTCTCTGATGAATCAGGCCTCTTCTGCTGAACTACAACTCCCACAAGACACCAGTGGCTTTTCAATCTTGGGGAGCTGCACAGCCTCTACCGCAGTCCTCATCCAGAGGTGGGGTTGGTGGGGAAAGCCAACCAGCAGGGTGGGACAAGAAGCACTCTGACTATAATCACTGTGAGCATCTTAGACTCTTCCGCAAGAAACAGCTCTAGAGCTGGCAGTAGTCTGTGATCCCCATCAGAGGTTTAAGTAAGTTTGGAAGCTGAAGAACCTTCATGCACAAGAACAAAACTGGGCTCGCATCAGACTGGTTCCAGTCTGGGTTAAATATGCCTGGCCTACTGTATTGCAGATCAAGAGTTCAAGTATAAAATGACACTATGTTTTAAACGGGTAGTTTCAGTGTAAGCAGCAGCTGCAAGTGCAAAAAGCAATGATATTGCCATCACACCCCTAACAGTCAAAACTGTTTCGAAATCTCATTTGTTTTTCATTAGTTACCGCAACAGTTTGAATAAAATCCTGTTCAATCTCAGCAAAGAGTACTTTGGAAATGTTAGTCTGTTATTCTTTAAACAAAGTTCAACAGCTATTAACAGAGTACTTGTTTATGATCTTCTATAAATATTATGTTTCTGTACTTCTTTGAAAATGTGGACTTTTTAATTTCATTTTTATTTTAGTAAAAACTGTAAAATTATGACTCACCAGCTGCAGAGTGCCAAGACAGGATATTTCCCAATATATGGGGCAAACAACATTTTTATGTATTTTTGTTACCAATCATATAAAACCCAGCTTATTTTTATAAATGGCTCCATAGGCCTGCACTATAAAAGTTGCATATAATTTTCTCCCAGTTTTCAGGGATTTTGGTGCCCATTACCTAGGAAATGTAAACTCCCATGTTCTTGAGCAAAGTCGACATTTTAGTGATCAGTGAAACCCACTCATTTTCATGCAGAAGTGGCCACCTTTCTTCTACTCAGCCAAGACCTCACAATCCAGAGAGAAAGTTGAACCGGACAGAGAAAGGAGCACATGCTGCTATGAGGTTTCAATACAACAGCTTAAAAGGAAGTTACAAAATTAGCAAGGGGCAAGTGGCGATATTTTTTTCTTATTCCTTGAGTGCATACTCTTGTGGCATAGCCACACAGATATTACCACTTACCTGTAAATCGTCCAGAAAAAATCATGTCTTAAATTAATGAAGGGAGCAAGCTTCCTTACATTATGATGCTTATAAATGCTTGCCGTAATAATACCTATAGTGGTTTACCTCTGGAGCACTGAATGTGCCTGACCAAAAAGAGTTCTACTGAGCTATTGGTATAATTAACATGGGGACATTAGTGGGTAGTTTAATCCCCAGATGTATATTTTATAATAGCTTGACCTTCTCCCATACGACTACTGCTATTAAAAGCAGTAGATTTAGATTTAGATTTAAATCCAAATTGAATGAGTTGTGGCACACTTTCCCTTGTGTCTAAACCTTTCGGTGGCTTTCCTCAAAACTGAGATAGAATTAGTTGTAGCTTTATTGTTTAGGAGACACTAATGCATTCTAGTTTCACATAACACCTTTGGTTTTATCACTACTTGAACTATTTTATTTTTATCCTAGGGCTAGATCCATGCCTCTTAATTGAAAAAATGGAAATGCAAGATTTTGTCTAAAAGAATAAGCAATCTGTTTAATTTTTGAAATTGAGATTATGCTTTTTGTTCCAAATTGTTTTCAAGTGGTGTCAAGGCACAATATGAAAACCCCAAATCTAACCTGAGTATAAGGCAAATGAAATCCCTAGGAAGTTTTTTCTTAAATGCTAAGAGCCTGAGGAATAAACAGGAAAAGCTGTAAGAGTGGTAAACAAACACAGAGGAGAGCAGGTTAAGTAACTAAGAAGCAAAACATGAATGTGGAACTCATCTTGGGAGAAAGGAAGGAGGCTTACTTTAAAGGTTGATTGACTTTTTATTATCTTCTATAAGGAAATCCTTTAATGGCTCTGATGAGGTGGCGTTTAAGGAAAATGAGACCTTCAAATAGATGTAGCATGTGCAACATTACCACATGTTGCAGAACAGGAGTACATCTTTAACAGGCAATTAACAGGGGCCAATGAGATGCAAAGAGTGATTTGGAAATTTACCTTGGGTATTAGCCAAAGGAAACCTAGCCAGAGGAAGGTAGGATGACTGCTAAAGGCTTAGTGTTAGAAAGAGCCAGTATCTGATCAAAGGGAAGCACAGACTAGGAAAGTGTTAGGAGCTTGGGCAGGTGTAGTAAGACAAAGGAGAGAGGATTAGACTTGAAGACTCTGACAGTAAGTCATAAAAAGTGTATGGAAAGAAAGACAAAGACCACCATTGCTTGTGACCTCTGTCTGTTGTTCCTCGGCTGTGCACCTCCATAAAGAGCCCGACTCCCTCTCCCTGATGCCATCCTCTCAGGTACTGAGTGCTGCTGTTTGGTCTCTGTCGTGGTTTAACCCCAGCAACAAAGCCCCACCCAGCCGCTCACTCACTCCCCCTCAGTAGGATGGGGGAGAGAATTGGAAGAGTAAAAGTGAGAAAACTCGTGGGTTG
Source organism: Fulmarus glacialis (assembly GCF_000690835.1). NCBI lineage: Eukaryota > Metazoa > Chordata > Aves > Procellariiformes > Procellariidae > Fulmarus > Fulmarus glacialis. Next base: position 6,475 of record NW_009208195.1, read on the forward strand.
AGATGAAGACAGTTTAATAGGTAAAACAAAAGCCGTGCATGCAAGCAAAGCAAAACGGGGAATTCATTCACTACTTCCCATCAGCAGGCAGGTGTTCAGCCAACTCCAGGAAAGCAGGGCTCCATCATGTAATGCTTACTTGGGAAGACAAACGCCATCACTCCAAAAGTACCCCCTTCCTTCTTCTTCCCCCAGCTTTATATGTTGAGCATGAGGTCATATGGTATGGAATATCTCTTCGGTCAGTTGGGGTCAGCTGTCCCAGCTGTGTCACCTCCCAACTTCTTGTGCACCCCCAATCTACTCACTGGTGGGGTGGGGTGGGAAGCAGAAAAGGCCTTGACTCTGTGTCAGCACTGCTCAGCAGTAGCGAAAACATCCCTGTGTTATCAACACTGTTTTCAGCACAAATCCAAAACATAGCCCCATACTAGCTACTATAAAGAAAATTAACTCTATCCCAGCCAAAAACTGCACAGGCTAAACAAGGCAAGCTCCCCAGCCTCTCCTCTCAGGTCAAGTGCTCCAGCCCCCCACCATCGTGGCTGTCCTCTCCTGAACACATCCTAGGGTTTCAACACCTTTCTTGTTTTAGGGAAGTCATAACTGGAAGCAGCATTGAGATGCAACCTAATGAGTGCTGACTGAGCAGGGATAATCGCTTCCCTCGACCTACTGGCTGTGCCCCTGTTGATACAGTCCTGTATCCTGCTGGCTTCGCTGCTGCTCGTGTTTATCTGCTGCCCACCAGGACCCCCAGGTCTTTTTTAGCAGAGCTGCTCTCCAGCCAGTCAGTCCTCAGCCTGCCTCGATGCAGGGATGCCAGTCCCTCCCAAATGCAGGATGTTGCATTTGTCCTGGCTGACTTTTATGAAGCTCCTGCCGGCCTGTTCCTCCAGCCTGGCTGGGTCCCTCCGGACGGCAGCCCTGCCCTTGAGCATGTTGCCTGCTCCCCCCTCCATCTGGTGGTGTCCACAAACGTTCAGTCTCCTCCTGCTCATCCACACTGGGATTCAGCAAGGGAAGGGAGAAGGCAGAGAACACTGCACACAGAGCAGTTTAGAGACTGGAACTAGGTAATTACTTTTTAAAGATCTTTTTAGACAAAATACGTTCATAAAAGCAACATAAAGTCCTGAAACTGTGAAATGTGAAATTAGATTTTGTGTGAGAAGCTTCTAAAAACCCACATTCAGTGGGACTGCGTGGTGTACAGGCTGTGCAGGCTGTGTCTGTTTCAGCCACAAGTATTACAATAAACGAAGTTAATTTACCTCTGAGATAAAAATAATTTTGTGACATTGTTCTCGCTTTCAGGATACAGCATTCACCTAAATCTATCAGGTCTGTCATAAACCATCTTTTCAAACAGCAACAAAGTGTTGCTGGGTTATCATTCTGCGGGCCAGGTATGACAGAGTAATGGGCTTTGTGAAATACACAAGGTATAATTCTCTTTTTTTCCTTTTGCGCAGATTAGAAAAACAGGATGTGAAAGGAATGAAGTTCAGACACAAAACCAAAACGAAATTAAAAAACCTCTTTGCAGTTCATGAGGTGACCATTCGCAGGCTCTCTGTAATTTATGGTTATTCCACAGTACTGCATAAGATTAGTTCAAGTTACATTAGGCTACAGTGCTTCACTCTCACTCTGGATAATCTGACAGCCAGCTCTGGGACTAATCTTGGTGTGATAACAAATTAAATAAGTTTTTTCTCTCCCTCCTTTTTTTTTTCCTGCTGGATTAAGTTGCAGTGTTGTCTTTTTAATAATGCTCAAGATGTTGCTGGACACATGATGTTACTGAAGTTTTGGACTGGTTTTTCCCCAGTTGCAAGCTTTTTATCTTGTTTCATTTTATACATTACATACTCCTATAGTCGTCTTATTTTTTAAAACCCAATGTCAAAACACGATTTGAGCCAGTGGGAGCATGTAAAAGTCTGTTCACAATTAACGTGCTGAATTAGAAACCAGATTTTTATTCAGATTATTTTAACTCATTAGTCAGACTTTGGACAACATCAGAAGTCAGGTTAGGTAAAATTCACTGTGCATTGAGAAGTGGATGAATGCCAATACAAAATGGGTTTAATTTTAATCACATTTATATATCAGACCAGCTTATAAAAGCTATGTCCAGTCAGGGAACTGAACCGTGCTGTGTGATTCAACACATTAGTCACAAGCAAATGTCTCATGTGAAACAATCATCTAAAAATAACAGTTCATAGCTCAAATCAGTTGTGAAAAATTAGCACTTGAACACAGAATTTATAAATTAAGGACTAAAATTACAAGTAAAGATTGTAGACAACGTATATAGGGGACTAATAGTTTATTTAAATATCAATATCCAACTTTCAGGTATCAGCCTCATGAAGAACCCCCCATGCAGCTGTGTTTTTTACAGAATCTGAAATTTCTATTAATGAAGAGCCCTGATTCCTGCATTTCTGAAGGACTTTTGCACAGTCACATTGGAGAGCCAAGAGTTGCTCAGTGTCCATTTTAAACACATACTCAGCCAGGATTAATAGTTCTTCTCTCACCTTGCTTGCCATGGTCCCCAAGTCAATAAATATATTGGAGTGGCTCCTCTCAGCCTGGTGGCTGCTGAGGCACTTTGTTCTCCACGTGTGTTTTATGAGGGAGTCTGAACGAGTCTATTAGGTGACAGGGTGCCTGAGGCTTTGTTACAAAACTCAGCATCCCTCTGTCTAAATTCCTGTTCCCAACCTAATGTTTTACTTTTATGCTTGCTTTTATAAATTGCTTTAAAATCCTGCTACAAGTTTCTCTACTAATAAATGCCTAATGGTCCACACATGGTAGACCTTCTCTTATTTTTGTTTTTCTACTTAATATTTACTGAATACTTGAGGTATGTATGGTTTAAGAGATTTTTATTGTATGTGGCATAGTTTAAGCAGTAGTGGTAGTTTCCAAGTTGTTAGAGAAGGATGTTCTGTTTGATCGAGAACATCTGTTTGTTCACCAGCTGTGCAACTGCGGTCATCCAGAAACCCTGATTCAACTCATCATCTTTCTACTGACAACAATTAAAAGCAGAAAATCAGAAAGAGAAAGGAGGAAATACAGTTTGCCTGGAGAAGATACTAGGTCTTCTAAAAAGGTTTCCTTTTCTAAGAGGAGGAAAATCTTATGATCATTCTAACAATTGCCCCACTGCTTCATGATTGGAGGCTAAATCCTGCCATAAATTGAGAAATAAGTGATTTATTTTGTGCAGTCATACTTATCCTCCTTAAAAATGTCTTTCACGTTCAAGGAAGTCTATCTCAGACTATAGAAACCAAGTATTTTCCAGTAGAAAATGCATCTTCACAAGTGGTGGCTGTTTTCCTGCCTGAGGAGCCTCTGCCTCCAATTATTCCTCCAGGTCAGTCAGCAAAGCTTTGCCTTCTCAGAGCTGTGAACAGTGATGAATGAATTTTGCCTTAGGAACAAGTCTCTATGCACTCATTTGAAATGCCACATTTTAAAAGTAGAATTCCTCTCTGAGCTCAGCCTTAATCTGTGAGTTAGTGGTTATTCTGAGACGGTTGTTTCTGTCCATCTATGAGCCATGCATGCTTTACTCATCATTCTGGCTATACCTGGGTGGCCTGGAGGAAGGTATAAAAATATCCATTTGGATATTGATGTAGTATTTAATTTTTTAAATCAAAACTTAAATTAGTTTGAATTCCAAAAGCTGAAATGGCAGTTGATGGTCACGAGTAGTTATTTGCATGGCTCTGCTTCTGAAGAGGCAGCTTTATGCTTGGAAATTATTTTTGGCTGAGTCCTGGTCTGAGTTGACACCTGATCTATGAGACAATGAAGTCCTAAGTGGTGGAATCCACTTCATAGACTTGCACTTTCTCAGTTCACCCATTTTGTTCTCCTCAGCCTTAATTTCTGTCCTTCCTCAACAGTTTCTTATTCATTCTTTTTTTATATAATATGTATTTATATTTTTATTTTGCACTGAACATAAAAAATAATTTGCCATCTCTATGCCTCTCAGATGAAAATTCAGACTAGAAAGAATCAGTTATAAGAAACCAGAGTTATGTCTTCATTCTCTGCAATGAGAACACCACCACACTGTTTTACCACATCAGGGTTCTAGAAGTCTAATTTTGTTCCCAGGTGATGTTCCTCAGCAAATACTTCCCTTGAAATCAGAGGAAAATTAGAATGACATAAGTATTCCTTTAATATCAGAAAAGAAACAAAATAACAAACTCTATAATTTTTCTTCTGCGGTTGCATGACTCTATTTATCCTTTCCATTGTAGCTTTGAATGAGTTTTCAAGACATCTTTTCACTCAAGCTTTTTCATCATCATCCTTCATAAGAAGTCCTCACAGGCTCTATTCTGTTTGAACAAATAGTTAGCAGAAATGATCAGTAAAGTGTAATATTAAGACGGTCTTGTTGTATGTTATTCAGGTCCATGGGACTTAAGAAAATACATATCTATTAAGAAAACTGTTATGGGAAGATGCTTATCCATGGCTCCCCATCAAAACTCAGTTAGGTATCAATTAGATTTCTGCACTTGTCTATTCAGGGTCCAGGGTGTTCATTCTTTTCCTTAATAATTTGGAGGAAGAAACAGACAATCATAGAGTTAGAATTAAAAAGCTACTAGGTACATTTGAAAAATGGTCTGAAAATGTAAAATGAAATTCAGTAAGGGCAATACAAAATGCAGGGAAAACTAGCTGAAGAAATATAGGATACGGGTGGGCTAAGTTGACAGGGAAACTGCAAAAAAAGATGAGGACTTTAAAGAAGCTGAAAACAAGTCTGCAGTATCATCCAGTTGTGGAAGAGACAAGTCCACACTGGGATAGATGACCAGAAGTGTTGTACGCAAGACCTGTGATGTAAAGCTTGTGCTACTGGAGCTGATGGGTCCTCAGCTGGGGTATGGGGGCTTCACTTTGGTGCTACAATTCAAGAAGCACGTGGACCCATTGGGAAAACACAAGGAGCAACAAGTAGAAACTTGGTACTAGGAAAAGTAGAAGGAATTAGGATTGCTTGGCAGTGGGAAGATAAAGCTGAGGGTAGATATAACAGGGGTATTTGAATATAAATAACAACTATAAAGAGGAAGTGATTGAACTCTACTGCATATTTGGTGTGGGTAGGACAAAAAAACAATGGACTTAAATTACAGTACAGGAAGCTTAGGAGATATATCAGGAGAAACTTTTCAATAGTAAAGATATTGAAATACTGAGGAAGGTTGCCTGAGGAGATGAAACAATATCTATTAGTAATAAAATTTTTTCTGAAAGGGTAGATAAACATCTGTCAGAATATGGCACAGGCATAGTTGATACTGCCTCTGGAAATCTCTTCCAGGTCTTTTATATGATTTCAGATTATACAGTTAGTATTGGCTATATGACCTCTGCTGATATTTTAGCTTTTATAAGAGCCAGTGCTTCGCTAAACTGAGAGCTATGTTCTTTAATAAGGCATGAGGTTAATCTCCTATGTCTAACAGAATCTACACAAGTCCACAGCTTTCCTTTTCTTGTTTCAGCTGCTTATCTTAGGTTTTAGAAAATATAATTATGGATGGTGATAATTTTTTTCCTGGAAAGCATAACTCTGCTACTGTATCAAAGCTGACTCAGCAACTCACATCTGATTTTAATGTACTCATGTAAAATAAAGATCTATCTTAGGGCATGCAAAGTCATGCAAACTGATTATGACCCTAAGAGCCCTAATCTTTTGGAGAACGTTTGCTTTGACTAATTTTCCCAATATTCAGAGGAGAGTGTGATTGAGAAGTATTTTGATGACACCAAAAAAAAAAAAAAAAAAGGAAGATATGCATTTTCCTGTTCTCTCAGGAATGTTGTTTCTTAGAAAGAGGGAATTTCAATGATGTAAAACACTGGAAGGAAAAATTATTTTCATGGGAAAACTTCCAAGAAAGAACTGTCCCTTAAATAAGAATACATATGACTTCATGCATATTATTTCAGAACTCTTCAGCTCTTCCAAAGTCCACATTACAAGAATGACAGTAGTCTGAAAAGTTGCTCAGTAAAAAGAGCATTATGAGGTTCTACGTTTATTGTATTCTCGTGCTTTCTCTATCTAATGTGCTCAGTTTAACTTGGCGGATAATTCTGGGAATTCAGCCTCAAATCAGAGAGTTAAATTGGCAGGGCTGAATCAGAGTCACAGAGTCAAAGGATAATGCAGGTGGGAAGGGACCTTGCAAGGTCTCTGCTTGCCAGTTCTCCAGTCCAACCTCTTGCCCAAAGCAGGGTCAGCTCATGCGCAGGCAGACTGCTCAGGGCTGTATCAGATGGGTCTTGAAAACCTCTGAAGATAGGAACCACACAGCCTTTCTGGGCAACCAGCTCCACTGCTCAGCTGCCCTTATGTGGAGATCTTTTTCCTTTTATCAAGTCTGAACCTGTCCTATTCCAGTTTATGACCTCTGTTTGTTATACCCCAGCCATGCACCTCCATAAAGAACCCGGCTCCGTCTCCTTGAAGCCCTCCCTGTAGGCACTGGTAGGGGTTGCTGCTGGGTCCCCTTGCAGCTGCCCCTTCTCCAGGCTGAACAAGCCCAGCTCCGCCGTCTTTCCTCTCAGGGCAAGTGCCTACCATTGTGGCTGTCTTCTGCTGAACATCTCTCAGGCTATCAACTTCTGCCTTGTATCGGAGGTCCAAAACTGCATGCAGCATCCAGACGTAACCTAATGAGTGCTGCGTGAAAAGGGTTTTAGCAGGGTAAACCCAGTAGTGGTAACAGGTAGACGAAATAGGAAGGAAAAAATTTTGTCACTGAAATAAAGCACGTGCCACTGACTAGACATAGTGATGGTATGTTTTTCAAGCAAAATAAGATTAGAGAAGCATCCCACTGCAGGTTTGCTTTGCTATTTGACAGACTGGATATGGGCTGAAACTTTTGATTAGCTACTATATTTTAATGATGTTGCTAATACCTTGTTCTCTGAAGTATTACTACATGGAGAAGGTTAGAAGGAGTGTTTGAAGACAAAAGTGATATTACTGTCACATAACTTAGCTAGAAGTACTGTAGCCATTCCCAAGAACCAGTCAGATAAAGCTCTAGCAAGTTAATCCCTCAAAACTGAAATAGCAAAAATTTAGCCTACACTTGGCCAGCCATTTTTATTTTAGAAGTTAACAGTCATAGAAAGAGCGAAAATACATCTATATATTCAGGGACAAAACCCATCAAATTTTTTTTTTTTTTTTTTTATGGAGCTGTCTCTGGAGCACTGTGGTTCAGAAGAGCACCTGAAGGTGGAAAGAATGTACGTTTTAACTATGGTCTTTTGAGACAAATTCAGTGCTAACGATTCATTTCTAAAGAAACAAGTTATCACTGCGGGAGGCAATAAATACTTAAGAACACTGACAAAGGAGGAAGTAGAAAGTGAAAAATAGTCACTGCTTGTAACCAGTTTGCTTCAGTATACATGCTGTGATTTAGGCATATCTATTGGTTATTTAGTTTAAAAGAGGCAGGCTCTGCACTTCTGAATTTTGACTTAACAGATTTAGCACTTGCTGAAAGAAGGGTGGAATGAAGTACCTGCACAAGAGGATAAGACATGATTGCGTTCATCTGTCCTATTTTCATGCATGTAAGCAAAGGGCACAGGTGCCCAGACTGTCAGTGTGTGGCTGGGAGGCTGAAGAAAGCAGGAGCGTTTGTAAGGGCAGACTGGTTTTGTACAAGAAGCTTGGGCAGACAGTGAGTTGCCATAATAAACTATGCTCATATGCTTGTGTTTGGACAAATGATTATGAGTGCTACTGTGTGTGTACGCAGTTAGAAGCTGTTTTTTAAAACACTGGTCCCAAATTGTTTTAAATGTACCATATAGGTAATGGCAGCCTCACAAATGGTCAGTGATCATCAGTGGCTAATCCCTCTAATCTACGTGCCAGCTGACCAGTAAGCAGCACCCATGACTGAAGCAGTTTTATTCCTTCCTTGCTTGCCAGTAAGGGCTAATGGGATGGAGAGAAAATAAGTAATGATCTTTACTTTGCATTTCATTTTAACCACAGAATGTTTTCTAGTGCTTTGTTCTCTCAGATTTTAAAATACTCCAGAGATAGGGCTACAATCAAAAGTCCAAGCCTAGCGGGTGGCTGTTCCACGCTATAATTTTTTTTATTTTTTAGATTTCCAAGACTTTCTTTTGGAATTCTCTGCAGACTTCAGTAGACCTAATTGTCCCCTTGTTTCACTTGTCTCTGTGATAGAAATTCAATTCCTTTGTAACATAGGAGAATCTGAGCCGTATACTTAAAACCCAATATTAAAATTAGAAAATATTAACTCACTCCAAAACATGTCTAAAGGACTATGAACATGTATGTTACTTTATATGTCAACTGTTGATATAAGTCTCTCATTTCCCATTCACAGTGTCAGAAGGCCATATCAATCAGTACTTAAAGTCCGTGCACAGTGGATATTTCTCTGAAGATGGTGTTTCAAGAAATATTAAGTATTAAAAGGTTAAAAACTAAGAAAACAGTAGCAAAAGAGAGAGAAAAAAGTTCTCCCATCAGGCCAATTGATTCTAAGGGCAGGGTCACTGAATGTAGCATTATTTCTCCTGGTCATGTTTCTTTCCTACCAGAGCTCCAAAGTAAGCTAACTGTGTAAGCAGGATTGAAATACACAACCCCCTTGTGACTGGAAGCAGTAAAGCATTCTCCACTTGTGGTTTTCTTCAAATGAGCCTGCATGGAATATGTGTTTGAAAACAGTGAAACTCTTTATTAATCAAGTACTTCACTTGCCATGCCAGCATAAAGTTTCATTTATGTCAAAACTCCCTTAAAAATGGTTTGGAGTAGTGTCTTGTACACAGACCTTCAACAGAAGAAATATTTTTGGAATTGTAAATACAATAATCGAGGCAAATATTTGCACTGTTTGAGAAGCTGCTGTAAGATCTTCGATCATAGGTTACAATTCCGACATTTTACTTTGGTTTCCTGCTCTATGGAAATAAGGAGATTATATGGCTCTGCATCTAAAATACAGTGTCAGACAGGCTATCCTAATTACTAGAGGAGGGCTTTTGCCAACCATATCTTGTTTTCATAAGAAATATGTCACAATAAATGAAGTAACACTCTAGATATCCCCATAAGAAGTGGTATCTAAAAGGAAACACATATTTTAGTATCTGCTCCATGTTAACTCAAGGCTCTAAACTGTTATCTGGTGTGCAAAATCTCTTTGAAACTATGGGTAACTGCATAACTGAAGACAGCTTTGACGTACATTCTTGAAATAGATACCCTTAAGACTGTTGAGCTAGCAATCCTCATTCATAAAACCCCACTTTCCAGAACAAAGGCTCATGCAACGCATATGCAGGTGAATGGCATTTTACTGGATTCTTTTTTTGTGAATCTGTGAGACAAATCCATGGGAGAAGCTGAAGAGGGCATAAGGAGAGCACCGTGTCTATCCAGCACAAGTACACAGAGCAAGGAGAAAAGTCTGGAGAGAAAGGATTTAACATCTCCGTAAATACGATTGCATTAAAGAGATGCCTGAATTCATTACCTTCTATTTCTTTTCCTAAGTGGAAACAACCTGAATGACCTTGTACATTTGGCTGAGCTGAACGATTTGAGCTAAAGATTAGGAATGTTATCAGCCCTATTGACAGACAGCCCCAACGGACTCACTAGCCTGGACTCCGCTCTCCGTAGCATCGCCTTCCTGTTCAGCGTCTGCAAGGCAGCGTGGAGCTGCCCTGCCCTGTGAGACACCAGGGACCAAACTGTAATTCGGACACGTGCAACCAGGCTGCTTTTTGTCTAAAAGACAGTAACAGTGGGGCACGTGTGTGTCAGCTAAGCCATGGAAGGTTGGTGCAAAAATCATGGGCACTGAGCAGCTGTGGGGAGCTGTTCAGTTCTCTGTGCACACACAATTTCATGGTGTCCTCAGCATGTTCTCTGTGAATATCCCAAAGAAGCACCATGGCTTATATCTTCTGTAAAATGCTGTTTAGTTGGCATAAGGGCAGCAAAGTCTAGCCCTGTGTTATATATATTTACTTGCATGAACTGTTTTCTTTTTCCAGCGGCTTAAAAAAGACCAGCCACTGCTCATTCATTCACTAGAAAAGACCCGCTGATCCTTTGACAGGTACAGCAGAAGTTATTTTTCATCGTGGTATGAATAGTTTGTTTAGTTTTACAAAAAAGCACTTCACACCAAAGCACAGCCAGGAATTACCATTCTTCTTATGCTTGTACAGGTGCACTTTCTGAATTAGGCACACAGACTCCGGCGGGCTCCTAATGGAGTGATGACACTAACACTGCAACAATAGAAGGGGCCTCCAGGGATGCTGGCTGCAGAGCGGCGGTGCAGGTAGGAATGTGCTTTTTAAGAGGGCTACAACTTAAAGCATTCTGTGAAGCTGACAACGCTTTATACCACCTCTGTAGACTTCTCACTGCACAAACAAACAAGAGTACAGTAAGCCATATCAGACTGTGGGATTTAAATCTCAGCAGCTTGTGTGGGAAGAGCTTGCAAGAAGTCAGTTTTCAACACAGTTCACCTCAAGGTGCGTGCTGAGACATCCAATCCACGATGCAGGTCTTCAGCTCATGTCCTGTATCACCGATTCTTTTGTTGTTTTCATCTATCCATTTACATAGCTATTTATTTATTGAAAAAGGGATCTGGACTCTACACACAAACTCTGTGTGTGTTTATGAGTGCATGTGTTTGAACAGGGTCAAGTACAGCCGTGTGAAAGAAGGAGTCATGGCAAAACTGCTTATTGCGATGTGTGAACGAAAGAGCTGAAGTATAAATAGTTCTGTGAGTGGCAGGGGCAATGAAGCCTGGTTTCCTGCAGAGTTAATGCTGAAGGCCGAGATCCCGTGCAGATTCACTGGTGTCTAGCAAATGCCGAGGATAACATTGCATTGTGTGAGTGGGATCAATATGGTCTCTTCTACTCAAAAGCTTAGTTTAACAAAACCTTCAGGAACTGGAAAGCTTGGAGAAGAGAACCCCTCTGATGAATTTGTATGGCTACTGCATTCAAACGCTGTTAGGAGGAGCCCAGCAGCAGCAATACCACATATGCCTCATTTGTTTAGGAAACCAAAGTAATTTAATATCCAATTTAATATCACAAAAAATGACAGTAATAATGAAGATGAAAGTCCCTGTTAGAGTATCTGAAACTTCACTGTTCACTGCTGATCCAGATGTCTGGGACTCATTTCTTGTTCACTGTTTCTGCTTATATTCTTGTAGAGCCAGGGACCATGGATGATGCTCAAGCCGATTATTGCACCGAAATGCTCTGTAACATCAGTTTTATTCATGTCTTCAGCCCACTCAGCAGCCTGATTAACAAGGTACATCTAATTCAGTGTAATTGTGTAGCCCATTGACTTGCATAGAGCCACCAACATGCTTGAATTGCAGACTTGTTTAAGTAACTTGCAGAACTGCAGCCTTAAATAGAAAGTATGCACTAGAAGTACGTGGATCGTGCCCATTCAAGGTTCAGAGGTACTGTACGGGAAAGTCTGGAACTAGTTCAGGTTCTCCAGTAAAAATAAGGATTCATACTTTTAGGATGAATCTTGCCTCTGGTGTTTGTTATCTTTGCAGAACACCCTGTATGTTTGAAAGCATGGAAAAAAGGTCATCTACCACATATTTCCGATATGGATTCCAGACAGGCAGATGGAAGTTGCTATTTACTGATATGACCACATTCAGGTACTGTTTCCCAGACCATTCTTCTTTGGGGGACATTTTGCTTAGCATCAGTTACCAGAAAGATCTAGTTTTAAAATACTGCAGGACATGCCATCAATTTTCTCTGCAGCTTCTACATTGCCTTTCCACCGATAATAGAGGCTAGAGCACATTAATCATACAGAATGACAATTTGGTCTCCTGTGCTTTTAACCCGTTTAGCAGTAAGCACCATCAGTTGTGCTGTGGTGTGTCTCATGGCACTGAGGCATCTTTCTGCAGGGTAGAGATAGCAAGGGGTAGGTGTATGTGGTAATGCGATGGTCCCCAGTGGGATTTCACCCAAAGTAAATGTCTTTTTGTTTCTTGCTGCATAGCTCTGTGAGTAAGAGCTTTTTGTTCCATATGTATGTCTAGTTCTCGCATTTTTCTCTTTTTTCTTAATCCTTAATATCCTCAGTTATTGCAGAGAAGATAATTTTATTCACGTGGGTGAATGTGATTAGAGAGATGTGTTGAAAGCATGATTTGAGAGGAAGTTGCTCACAGTAGTTTGTGGAAGAATGATTTGAAAGGTTAAAAAAAAGATTTACAACTAGTCAGCACAGCTCAGTAGATCACTGAAGTGCTGCTTTGTTTGTCTGAGCTGATAGTCAGATGTCTGCAGCTAACTTACTCTTTCACGATAGTTGAATGTTATGACTTGAAACATACAGCAGATCTTATTGCTGACAGGGTACGGCTGTTTTCAAGAGATAGTGCTAATGCAGTGACACAAGAGAGACACTGTTTTAGAGCTATCCAGCATTTGGGCCAGTATTGGCTCCATTTCATGGAGCATTCATGAGCTCCTCTCCTGGAATAGTCTGCATTCCTTGAGATCAAATGACAAAGTACGCTCTTCAGTCTACGCCCTCTCTGAGACACAGCGCATTACCCACTCCTCCTTGTGTTCTACAGCCATCTTAGTGCTGTACTATCATGGGAACACAAAGCAGCAAGTGGTCACCAGAATTCATGCTGCCATTCAGCAAGCTGTAAAAATCAGTTTGAGTACTTCTGCTACGATGGCAAGGGAGTTTAAATGTCTTCTCACGAAAACCCAGAGGTATCTTTTGAAAGAAAGCAACATGATGACTTTGCTTTTCTGGGTCATCTCAAGCTTGGTTCAGTCCAAAACCAGCAAGGGTAATTTTCTCCCTTGAGGACCCATAGAAGGTACTCCATGAGATGTCGTGGGAATCCTTGTGTTCTTCACATGTTCCACATATTAACATCTTAAAGTCAATTACGCGGATCACTGGATTTCTTGTTTTTAATTGCATTCTGCCAATGCTCATAACTAACAGAAACCTCAATCATGCTCTTTACAGTGACCACGAAGTGCGGTGGCCAATCAATCCAAGGCAAATTCTCTATTAGCATCTTGTATTCCCATATGTCTGTCCTCAGTAGGGCAGCTCAGCAAATTGCTGGACCACACTCAGGTGAGGGTGCTCAGGCAGTCTGAAGTGTGTCAGCAGTTGTGTCACTCCCTGGAGGTTCAAGGGCAGATTTCATTTTGGGGGTTCATAGTTACAAAGGCTCTCCAGAAACATTTTGAGAAGAATAACTCTTTGCTCCCAAAGTGGTATTTGGCACTCTGCCTGTGCTGTTTTACAGGGACAGATGTACAATGTTAGGGCTATGCTTATGTTCCCAATGGCCATAAATCCCTGAGAAGGATATGCTGATACAATGGAAACACTGCAGATTTCATAGAATATGAATAGGAAATATATATAACATGTACATATATATACATACAAAGAGAGAGATTAATATAATGTTCATTAATAGTTAACACTAATATGCAAATAATGGAAAAAATATAAAGTAGACCTCTTGAGTCTTTGAACATTCTTGTGAATATATGTTTAGATATGTTTTAGAAGAGTCTATAGGAGCAAAGTTCCTCCAGCACAAATTCAAGTCTATTTTTAGTAGAGCAGTTGAAGAATTTCCTGCAGCTGAAAAGGACCTGAAGTTTTTACAATACAAGTTTGAGGGCCTATGTATGAGTTATTCAAAAGTGTCTGGGTGATTTTGGATTATAGATTCATTGAAAGTCACTGGGAATTTTGCTCCTAAATTGCTTTTGCACTTTTCAAAATTCTGCCATAAATCCCTAACTCTATGTTTAAAATTAAGCTGTAATGTATACTTTGCAAAAATGAGATTATGATGTCCACATTTGTTTTCTCTTGAATCTACTTATTGAATGTGTTTAAAGATGTCTTTTTTAATTGCTGGTCCTGGAAGCTCATGCAGAAATCTGAAAATCAGCAAGTTTTTTTTGGCTCAGTCATATATGCACTAAAAAAGTGCATATATCAGAACGTAATGGTTTTGTTGATGCACACAGCAAAGTATGGTAGACTCATCATAGCATCCATACGGAATGGTTTTCATATCTCTGTATAAGATACAGCAATGGAGAGGTATGATATAGGTCAGCAGAATTGTAAGAGAAGAACCATTTATGAAACCAAAATCTTAAAACAGACAAAAGTGTCCTTTTCACACATTAGTTTAATTAGCTATCAGATTCAATGCCACATGGCATTACAGTGTTCAAAAGCATAAGAGAGCTCAAAAAGGGATTAGAGCATTATGGAAGATGGGTTTATTGGTGACCGTTACACACATTGAACCATCTAGAAATTGGTGCTCATTAAGATCCAGAGCTATGGCTTGCTGGAAGCCAGGAAAAGAAACGCTTGACAGCTCCAGAGCCTTCCATAAAAAACATGCCTTCTCAAAAAGAAAGTGTTTCCTGAAGCTACAGACTTTTTTTTTTTCCTTTTAATTTTTAACCAGTCTTCCCAACAGCTGTGTTGCTTGACCAGGTGCCATGTTCATGTTTGTGGGAGAGCCATTCTTCTGTTACACTAATGGTGTTTCAGTTATTGCATAGTATGCAACATTTCGGGTTCCAAGGAAAATGAAATGTTAGATTTCCAATGCAATACATAAGCCTTATTTATATAATTATTAGATAAGATCCTTAGGAGTCCTCACTCAGTTTGGATTCCTATATATCAGTCTGGACAGGTGCACATATACATTTGCTGTGAGTGTGCAGTGAGTCCAAAGCCTCTGGATATATTAGACCTACTGTCTACCTACTGAATAGAGGTCAAACCCATATAGGATGTGTCAAATATGTTCCTGATGTGTCACAGGTGCAGAACGATTTTGCTGCACACACAGTAAACTCAGCCTACCTGGGATGCACTGACCTTACTGCCTCTGCATGCATGGACTTGACCTGAGCATCTACAGCTGCCATCTGCCAGGGAATTTGAGCTGTCAGATAACTATTGGGCTGGTCAGTTAGCCATTTAGAACCAGGAAAAGTGCATGAAACTCACATTCACCCTGGACAGAACAGCAGGAAAACAGAGATCATGGTTGGCCCCATGTTCTGACATTTCTGAAGCGGTCATGGCAGACCTCTCATCTTATTTCTTTCACCTAGCAACCTTCTTTGAAATAAATAGCATTTTCAGTTAACACATGGCTTGCTAAGGCACAGTGCTTAGATGTTGAAATTAGTACTACAGACTCCTCAATTTTATTTCTCATTTGGGAAATTACAGCTTTCTTCTTCTTCACCTTTCAGGCTTTTCATGAAGCTTATTTGATATTTATAAAGTGCTGGACATGTAATTGGCAAAACAAAGTTCAAAGTACTTCTTCAACATTGGCCAAAAGGTAGCTTAGAGGAGCACTTTGTAGGTTTTTCTGTTGTGACCTTGAGAAGCACAGGAAGGATCCATACTACTGTACGTCCTCAGTAGCTGGGACACAACAGTCACCTCCGTGATCCTGTTCTTAACTACTGAAACCAATATCCTTGCTATTGTGTAGGGACTGAAAATAGGAGGAAACTCATTCTTTCTGTCCCTGTGAAGTGAAGAAAGTTGAAGCTGAAAGTTTTCAAGTGAAGAACACTGATGTAATTTTCAACACTTCCTAGATGAGTTGGAACAGTCTTCTGTCCAAGGACCATGACGTTTGCTGATCATAATTCCCTTTTTTCAGAGATTTTAGATGAGCTTCTCCATCCTAGCAGCATTCTAGCTTCTCCATCCTAGCAGCTCATACAGGTTGTAGAGGCATGATGATCCCCCTCTTGAAGCACTAGGACCATATTATGCCAGCCTTGGGTTCCTTAATGGGCATGCATTTAACTCATTAAAGGCAGCTGTTCAGTACATTCAAGACAAGTCTTCTGGAGACTACTGTACTTTACATTTGCATAGGAAATGTCTAAAAAAATGTGTTTGAGAAATGCCTATTTTGAATGAAGTCTAGCCATCATAGATCATTACAATTCATTTTGAATGGGGTATGTCTTTCCCCCTCCGGAAAATCATGAATACACCATGGCCAGATTCATCTGCCACGCAGAGTGGCTTAACTTGAATGTGAGCTCTCTAACTTGAAGTGAATGAATACTATTCTGTATTATTATGAAAGGAAGGTCGCTTTTCTAGTCATTTGTGCAATTGCTGAAGTTGTCACCTACTCCTACGTATAAGCTATGCTACGCTTTAGTACATATGTAATCTACACTACAGTGGTTTTCATTGAGAAGATGGAAATAACATGAGATGTTAGATTTTCTCCTTGGTTTGAGAACTTTAGGCAGTTCTTTTTTTTTCCACTAGACTCTATAATTGATTTATACATTCCTATTTCTTCATATCCAGACACAGAGCTTATGAATGGTTATACAGAAGGTAGGTGCACTCCGCATGTTTCTCCTTCCAGGCAAAAGATTTCCTTCTGACCTCTCAGTCATACCCAAACAGAGTTTAAATTTTGCCTGTGGAGTACATCTGCATGGAACTTTAGGTGCGTAATCTGCCTGGCATTTGGTCATCTTATGTTTTAAAACACTTGGCTTTTAACGTTTTGGCTCAGAAGGAGGGATTTTGATCCCTACACATTTTATAACAGACTTCAAATATGGTCTAGGGAAAATTAAAATGTTACCCATATACGGAAGAAAGTTGTCAGTCTCAGAGCATGTTCTAGATGGTTGCTTTGCAATGTCCAGGGAAAAGAGCTGGGAGTAGCTCATTTTATAGCTAAAGTGAAAAATGTGTTTTTTGTAACATGAACAGCCCACTGAATACATGATGAAATATTCCCTTTGACGATATTACATTTTAGTTTATTTCCCATTGCCTAACACCAGGCATTTAGATAATGATGGCTGTCTTATAGGAAACTAGTTGGATGGATCAAACTTAAATTTAATATTTTCAATAGGAAATCAGGTAGCATAATTTAATACTTTGCATGGTGCATTTTTGTTATCTCAAATATCCCAAGTTAAAAAAATTTTTGAATGTTTTACTGTAAACAGAATTTTTTATGACCTATTCTCAGTTGTTTAACTTAGTTTGCAACAATAATTAAAATATGACCACTTCTGCTTATGCAGATATGGATGTAATGGAGAGCAATCCATATGTGGTTTTATTGACTGCCTTGGTCAACCTGGCATAGAAAGGTTCTTTTGAATTGGAGTGTTAAAGCAAAAATTTTGAAGTGTTAATCTGAATTATGTGTAGGAAGGAACAGTCTGGCTGAATGTCTGAACACTTTTGAACACATGAGCTCTGATAATGCTTGTGTCATGCTACCTGTATGAATTGCAAGATTCACTTCTTTTTTCCACCATTATTGCTATTTGGTGGTCTATCAGATTTTACTTATGCACCAAGCAATACTTTGTTGACTTCTTTCTTTCCCAAGAATAACCAAAATGCCTCCTGTAGTCCAGAGTTCCCAGCTGTGTAAAGACAGAATAGAAATTGTTGAATATTAATTATTATGTTTAGATTTCTTGATACAAAAAGTACACACTCTATAGCTGAGCTTTAGATCAGAAACAGTCTTTACTGAATTTGTACTTAAAATTATGCTTTTTTCTTAACAGAGATGTTAACACACCAGACCCATACAAGCAATAAATGACACTGATAAGAAGAAAAGTTTAGTAACAATATAGTTTTATTGTGGACCAAATTGAAGTTGTTATCCTTATAGCTGTTTAAATAACACACACTAGGAGTACTGCTTTTTAATCTGTTTGTCGATTTTAGTGTTTGTACTGTGCCCATCAGAACAGTGTAAAAAGTGTCTCCAGGGCATGTAAGTGCCTAAAAGCATTTAAGATCCAAACTCAGGAAATGAAAGACCAAACCCCCCCACTGTGATGGAGCCACTTATTTCGGTATGATTTTCTCCAGAAACTACCTGCAATGTGAATAATAAGCCTATGAAAATTAAGGTATTGACACTTCTCAAATATGCTGCAGAAGAGATTTATTTCATCTTTTTAAAAGGTCCGGTGTGGTCTGACTGTCCCCTGGACCTGGCAGCCTGATGGAAGCAAGGCAGGGGCTCACACAGGGTAGCAGAGGAAGCACCATCCAGAAAGCACTTTTGATCGATGGGGTGAATTCCTGTGCTAACATTTAACTTTTCACTCCATCTCTCCTAGAAGATTGGCTAATCCTGCATATTCTTAAAAGTGAAGTATTTATCATAGAGACCAGCAGTAATATTTTCAAGATGAGAAGCAATGCAAATTTCATGTGGTTGTTATTTTGCATGCATATTCAGCCAATAATAAATATGAACTATTCATCATATAAAACAAATTTAATAAAACTCCTCCACCTTCTTTCATTACAACCAATAATTAACAGCTTCCATCATCTAGCATTAGTCATTACTGAGTGATCAACACTTACTACTGTCTGTTATAATATTTACTTAGTGTTGGTAAACATCAAGTTTCATAAATTTTATTCAGTTTATCCAAGTTTATCCAAGTTGCATCTTGGATAAATCTGGCACAAAATACTGCAACAAATAAAATCTGGGCTTTCATAAGTTGTGGATGTTGCATCCAAAACGTCTCATTACACCTGGCAGTAACTTGGTGTAACATAACCTAGGGAGGCTTTATTTTAGCATTAGGCAAGCTCAGAAATAGTTTGTGGCAGGACGGTTTAGGACTGTTGTCTGAGTGAGATCAGAAAATATATGAATCCCTTGCAGGGGTGGACAAAACAGAAAATAATGAACACATCAATCTTACTTTTAAGATCAAACTAGAAAAACATTACATGTATGATAAGTATTAAGAAAACCCAACAATAAACCTTAAGCCCTTTGAAGTTATCCACTCTTGTGTTATGTTTACTTGTTCTTTATGTCATGATTAAAGCAATTCAATACTGTCTGTGAAAACGTTGTTTTAAGAACACTAGTTTGTTCTTAAAAGCTTCTTCTCATTTTAAAACACCTTGAATAATTTTCAGATCTTTTTTTTGTAAAAAAGCCCAAAATATTAGCACATACTTCTCTGTAGTCTTAGCACTTACCACTTACAAAAAATATTTAAACAGACATTGCAATACAATCTCCTTATTGTATTTCATGTTTCATCTGAAGGAACTCTTTTGTTAATGCCGTCATCTTGTTTCTGGGATGCCTGATATTATTGCTGTTCTCTGGACACTTTATTGCTGACCATACATTTTGTTAGAGTTTAGCCAATCCATCTCACTACTCTGGGCACTCAAACAGGAGGTGCTTGCAGTACACAAGCAACAGGAGAATAGAGGCATGTGTTTATTTAAAAATGTAGACACATCATATCAGGAAGTCACGCACTCCAAAGTGCTTAATGACTGTATACACTGGAACATCATGGTATGATTTATTATTGTGGTATGACTCAATGAATTACTTAATGACTTAGAGAACAGGGGCTGCAGTCCTTAATCAAAAAAACTGTAATTTAATTAATGGAAGTCTTTCTCAGTCTGGGACCATAGCTTTTTTACCTGGGAAAACAGGAAAGAGAAGTATTTCATCGGTTTCAACCTTTGTATTCAGATGAGAGAGGGGTAACTGAAACTATATTCCTTTTGTAAACCTTCAGCAAAAAACCAAATCAGATCGGAAAAGGTGTTTAGTTAGTGAGCTTAATTCTAGTTTTACTCTCATATGCACTGGGTTAAATATATAACTCTATTTTAAGAAAACGAATATTTAAGTCTGACTTTTTCTCTTGTAAAAAGCACAGAACAAATGATTGAAAGGTAGAGCATACATTTTATATATTTCCCCCGAAAATAAAATTTTAAAAAATGGATAGAAATGCAGTAAAATCACTCCAAAACGGTCTTGTTAACAGAGCAACATTTCCCTCTAGTGGTCATCCAAAAGCAGTTAACGATTCCTACGATTATACCCCAGAATGAAGAGTAAAATGTGCAGTTAGCTTTCCAAGTGTACGTGCAGGCAGTCTTGCTTGGTTGCTTTTGCAACCCCCCGGGGAGGGAGGAGGCCGTGAGCTGCGCTGGGGTCTCGCATTCAGCCCCTCCTCACCACCCTCGGCCACCGGCGAGCCCGTGGGTGCTGTCACTCCGGCTGTGGACACCTCTGGGCAGTTGCAGGAGATGTGAGCCATGGCCGGATGGAGATGTGCAGCATTTGCACAGTAATGAAAGCACCTTCTGCCATAATTTCTGCATGTATCCAGTTTCTATTTTTAATTCAAGATATATATTTTTTTAAAAAATCCATACTTGAAATCATAGGGTTTTTTGGTTTTGTTGGTTTTGGTTTTGTTTTTAAATTGTGGTTTAAGTTATTGAAGAGACACTATACTGCTTTAGAACATTTATAAAGAGAAACATCCAGCGTGCACCCGACTGGAAGGGGCAGAGAAGGACATAATCATATTCTAAGAAGCACTCAGGAGACAGAGGAAGCTGGAAAACAAGATAGGCACCTTGAAGTCGCAGGTCATGCAATGAAGGCATCTCAGCCTAACACAACCATGGTGGAAATAGCAGCAAACTCTAACTGCGATGAGTCCATATGGAACGTTTTAGAGGTGTTAAGTTCCTAATTAGAGATATTCAGGCTTCAGCACGCTGTGGTGCACAGATGTATGGCTGCTCAGAGCAAAATTGAAGGTAGGTAATGTGGGCGGTCATGATAAAAAGTAGAGTTGATTGAAAACATTTACAAATACCAGACAGCCAGGTCAAGGAGGGGCTGTGCCAAAGTAGGAAGGTTTCTTGTGCACTTTTAACTTGTTTCCCTCCAGTCCTCCATTTCATTTAGACAACTGTTGCACTCCTGAACCTCAGGTCCTGTATAGCATTCAAAATGGTGATTTTTATTCATTTTATTCACAATAAATAAGTTCAGCTCTGAATTTTGTGCTGAGAAGATTTTGAGTGGAAATCATTTCTGAGATTTTTTTGTACCTGAAGGGGTGGGAAATGGTTAGAGAGAGAGTGGAAGAATGTTCGTGTTAGCAAAGACACAGATAAATGTTCACACATTCCTATTCCGATGGGGAGAGGAAGAGCAGGAAAGAGATTAAAGGAGTAGAGGAGCACAGAGGAAGAGGAGGAAGGAGATGAAAAGAGCCTGTAGATGATGGTGGAAGAAGGAATGAAATGTTTCAAGCTTGGATTTCTTCAGCTTTGCAACGAATCTACAATATTTGGCAAATGTGCTATGCCAGGGTTTTAGTAAAGAATTTAAGAGCTTTTCAGGCCCTCCAAAACTGATATGCAGACACACCTCCAGCTAATAAGATATATGCAGCAGACGTGAGCGAGGGCTGAGCATATATAACATGACATGTTAAAAGGAGAAATTGCAAATACATTTTACTAGGCATAGTTTTACTAATATTTTTTCAGGCTTTTGCCTATTTATGAATTAAGAGTTAGGCAAGAATTAACAAGTTAGACTGCACTCCATCTCCATGTTGTAGACCTTGGCACTGGAAATAATATGTCTGGTCACGAGGCTGGAGAAGTTAGGCAATATCTCATTAAACTGAATCCTCCTTGGGAAGAAACATAAGTTACATTGCTTGAGAATTTGAAAATTAAACATAATGAATTACTTCTTAAATATCTGCAGTTCTTAGATAGACAGGTCCAAGCCTCAAAAACTGGTTCCAGATCCTGTAGGGGAGTTGGTTTAGCCAATTCCAGAGCTAAGCCAGGTGGGGCCTCTGTGAAGTTCACCAGTGGATCCACACTTTACTGGATTTTGGGCGGATTCTGTCAGGCCTCTGTATATAATGTATATACAATCTGTCATGGGAGAGAGAAGATAACCATATGATTTTGTGACTCAGTGATGCATGCTGACATTTTTATATACTTTCTCTTAGCCACTGTCATTAAAAGCTACTTTCTGTTAAATGCTGCTATACACTTGTTTCATAGACCATTGGGTAGTCTCAGGCTCCTAAACTGTTACTTCTCCTTCTATTCCTCTTACTCAAACATAAGACCCCATAAATCTGTCATCTTTAATGCAGTCAGAACTTGTCGCACTTAGAGCTGCATATGCTTTTCCATATTTCTGAACAGCGCTAGGATGAGGCTGAGGTTATGAGATTAACTGCTCATCGTCTTGACAAGCACTGATGCACGCCCATCCCGCTCGCTGTAAGCATTGGTAAATCCACTGTATTTTTTGAGGGGTTAATTATAGTAGCCTGCAGTCCGTAAAGCAAAGATTTGGCTTGTAGACAGTGTCTGTGGTCTGAGTTTGTTAGTTCTCAGATTTATGCCTCAGTCTTTGCTAGAAGTGCTGGGAATCCTAGAGTGGTGGGGTTTCTTTTCCCTTCTCTTTATTTTTTCCTTTTGGCATTTCAATCTTTTCATGACTCTTGAGCTATTAAATGGAGTTCACAGTTTGTCCTCAGAATTCAAGCCTGTTCAACAAAGATTGGGTATACTGAAAATCCCAAGAATATAGCACTGTTTTTTCAAATTATTTGAATTATAATAATAATAATAATTCACTCATTTTAAGATGATTATTATGAAAGCACATCCCATAAATGTGAATGTTTCTACACCTGTGAAGGTAGTGTCTTTAAACTTCTTATGTTATCTGCTTATTGTTTACAACAGTTAAAAACCCAGAAAAAAAATGAACCCTTTCTGGATTTTTCTGCCCCTTGATAACCGATTTACTTTTTTACAGATTCTCTGTGTTGATTCCTGCAACATACAGTAAGTTCTCTTGTAAGTTGTTCTTCAGGGGCTCTGTTCCCTTTAGATCTGCAAGACAAAAGACGATACCATGTATATCTAATGCTGGAAAAACACAGTGAAAGAATGCAGAAATGTGTGACCATCTGGCTGCTTGTCCACTTGAGCACAGGCTATAGGGGTCACTGAGACCCCTCAGAGTGCTATTGATACCGGACCCTGACAGGAAGCACTTCAGCTGGTCCCCACAGGACGGAGGCCAATGCACTCAGAGGTGTGTTACATCTTCAAACGCTGGAGCTGGTGACAAACCAAAGGAAACTTCTAGCTGTTTCCAAATGCTCTTCTCCCTGGTAATGTGCTGAATGGTTCCTATCCCCTCCTGATAATCTGTTGCTTGGGGAAATAAGCATCTCTCAGAGGCTTTCTTCTTGCCTCACTAATGTCCCTGTTGGTGTGAAAGGCAAGTTAAAGTACCACTTGGGGGGATAACTTGTCAAAAATGCTGAAGTCATGATGAAGCAATGAGTATGAAAAATACGAGCAGGACAGGGATAATCTGACTGCAGGGGAGGGAGGAAGGAAAGGGACAGTGCAGCGGTGCAGGTACAAACCTCACGCCTGATGAGGACCACAAGCACTTTTGCTTTGTGCTTATCAGAGCTGCAGGGGTAGTTTAAAGATCCCTACCCTCCTACTAAAAAAACAATTTCTAAAGGCTGATAGGCCCAAATGATGGACAAAATAATAATCTGGAGGGCAGAGAGAAAGCATTTGTGACTACACAACTCTTTGAACTCCGTTCCTGAGCCTCAGTTGAGTGTCGGGGAAGCGATTATAGAAATAAGAGAATGGGATATGCTGGCTGTAAGAATGCAAAAGTTTCCCAAAAGTTTTCCCAGTTTTATACTGTCACAATTGTGAACTCACATAGACCTCATATAGGAGGTCAATAGGCCTTCAGCAGTATTACGCATGCACTGCCAATAATGCCCCTGAGATACTGGTATCCAGACTGCCACTTATGGTCTATAAGTAATGCGCATGTTCATAAAACCACAAAGGAAATACTGTACACACATAATAGTTTGAAGAGAGAAAGATGTCAAGGCAAAAGTCTTGTCTTTGTTGCTGGGTAGTTTGTTTGGTTTTGCTTTCAATGCTAGTCCTGCTAGCCCTCCTTCCAAAAGGCAAAGTCTTCATGAACCTCATTAGTCATTCTCTGTCCCTGCCTGTGCCTCAAAATCCCTTGTGCTATTTTTTTCTCTTTTCTGATTCTATACTGCTTTCATATATTCTTCTTATATATACCTACTGTCTATATAGGCATATAGAAATGTATATATAAATATGCAGTTGGAGGATTATTGTGAAGAAATTGAAAAAAGACTGTGTGGTATTACTTTTTATTACTTTATGATACTGTATTTAATTACAAGTTCTTGAAGCAAAGATATTTTATATGTATAATTCTTATCATTTTAAGCGTGACTATTACTTGGGATCATTAGAGAAGAGACAATGGTAGGTCAAATCCTCTCAAACATGACAGGATTTTGAACTTGTTTTTATCTCCTTAGCCGAGCCCCAAAGCTTTTGCAACATTGGACAAAAGAGAAAACCCACAGTAATATTTCATCTTCTGCTGAGTCTTGTGAGAAGCAGTTGAAATTTCATACAGGTTGAAGGTTTCATATAGGTTTGTTGGAGGAACATGTGACTGCCAGGTGAGGCTGTGCTGCTTGATTGGTAATGGGACAGTGCTGCCATGAAGAAGGGCCCTGTGTAAGCTGAGCCCTGGAGGAAATGGAGCTGTAAGTGCCACTGAGTTGGTGCAGTGGGCTAAGAAGACCTGGACATCCCACCAAGACCGGTGGTGCTCCACAGAAGACCGGAGGGACTGGAGGAACCCAGTCACCTCCTGCCAGCGAAGTGCTCCAGGAGCTCCTTTGCCCCTCAGCTGTGCAGCATAGGTGACTTGTGTCTTGTGGCACTCAGCTGTATGGTGAATTTAGTCTATGACAGATAAGATCAGGAAGCTTGAACAACCTTGATCTAGAATATAAAGAAAAGTAAGGCAGCAGAGACTATGAATTTAAAAGGAATCAACTAATGCAGGTAAAATTGATATCCTTATTTTTCATGACACAATAATCAACCAGTAGATAAAGTGGATGCAGCAGAAAGAGTCTGGATAGATGAAAATGGCTGACACCAAAGTATGCTACATTGGAAAGTAGTTTGGAGTCACAGTATAAAAATAGAAACGGAAAAATATAGGCTGCATAGCGGAAGAAGCACCCTTGCTTCTAGGTGTACTTAGCTGTGGAAGTTGTGTAAGTGAAATAAAACATAATATTGCAAATTCTGCAGCTGTTTTTAAAATGTTAATGGGGAAAAGGTACATGGGCAAGGAGTTAAGGTAAATTTGTCTGAAGATGTTTTCACTGTATGTTTTTCTTATTAATATGATAAGAGGTATCTCCTATTTAAAATTAGCTTTAATATGATAGCTGATGTCTACCAGGTATTTTAAGATCTTTGTACAATTCTTATTCTTAAATCATTGAGGCTTCAATTTGTGCCAAAGGAAACAGAAGTTTTTTTTCTTCTAGCTTAAGTGTTAATGCCATTTAACAAAGGTACTCCATTTTCAATAGCATTATATCCTAAATTCATCTGAATGCTCTAAAATGTCAATTTTCTGGTGTAAATTTATGTATGGGCTTAGATTTAAAATATAATACTTTAATTGTGGAAAGCAACTTTTCATATATAAATGAACATATTGCAACTTTTCAGGTGTTAAAGATTTTATCCTGAATTATACCTCTAAGCATGCAAGCCAGTAGTTTTGCATACAAAAAATATAGGTGCAGTTATGGTTGCACTTTTTAAAATCTATTGTCCATGTAATTGCAAAGTTATTACAGTAAATCACATAATGTTCAGTGTTACAGAATGGCTTGAGTGTCTTTCCCTGGCTCCTCATGAAAATAGATACTTGGAAGTTAGTATGCATAATAACTTAGAGGAAATATCGAACACATATACCAGAGTTCTCTTGTTTGATTAAAAATATGGATAATGGAAAGAAGAGAAGCAACATGTAAGAACAACGTTTCTGTGATAAGTTACGTTCTGTTCAGGTTGCTGCACATCGCTAAGCATATCCCAGCCAGCGTAGTGATTTGTTGAGATAAACTTCTCTGGCGAAGGTGATCCTAGATCCTGATCATCCCTTGTTAAAAAGGCATAAAAAGAAGATTAGCACACAGCCATCAGGGCTCGTGCGGTGGATTCTCTTGGCTCATCTTGAAGTGCTCCAGTGAGGTCTGGCTTGTTTTGCACTGTTCAGGATCATTTCTTTTGCCACTCATGGAAGTCTCAATGATTTAAAAATAATAATAGCACAAATAGAACACATGACCTCTAACCCATTCCTCTTTGATTAAGTCTCATTTTATAACAAAACTATGACTAATGTCTCTTCCTTTGCCTTCAATAAACTATCATATAATCTGTCTATTATTCTTAATATCCTCTTGCCCCAATAAGACATTTGTGTTTTGTTTGGATTCCCCTGAATGGGGTGAATATTATATCTATAACCTACTGGAAAGCATTTCTTCTTAGACATATTGGCAGGGCTAATTTTGTTTTTACAGGTGTTTGTACTTGGAAAGGGGTTAGCCACAGTCTTGAAGGCTCTACCGCACTGGTACATCACAGGAGCACAGTGTGCTGTGGGTCCTTGAGCTGTTAACGGGAGGCAGGGAGGGAAGGTTAAATTAATCATTTATGCTTTATTTATACTTTCTCTTACTTGTGGAGTTGGACAAGCGGATGCCAGTTTTCCTCAGCTAAGGGCTGTCTGTGTGACATGATGTTTGATATCTGGCAAAGCATAATTTATGCAATTTATATTATATTATAAATCAAAAAGAAGGAAATACATATGAATTGCTGCAGTGCTGCACTCTTGTCCGTCAGCTGGACAAGTTAACTAAATCCCCAAAACTTGCCTTGAGAAATTTTGCTTTGAATCAAACAGAAGTATCAGCTCAATACTGTTTTCTTCTTACCTTTGCTAAGATTTCTCTTTTCATTTTGCTATGAAAACTCAGTCATGACTCAATTTAGTAAATTTCTTATGGAATGATCTGAGGGAGATCTTTCTGGAATGGATGATGCTTAACTAATTGATCCAAGCTAGCAAGCAAGGGTAGACAAAATTTGCTTGCTTTTTTTTTTTCCTCTTTTATTTTGAGGTTCTAAATATACAATTCCAAAATGCAAATTACCCTAATTTGAAGAAAGTGTCCCTACTCAGCAAATTAAAAAAAATAATAATCCCATGGACTTAAAAAATATGCTTACATTCCATCAAAGGAAATAGGCTCAATGTTTTGCTGAATAGGAAAGGATTTAAACACATGCTTAAGTGTTTGCCAGCATTGTGATCCCAGGCTGATATCGCCTCCTGAAAACTCTGTGCTCAGGCTAACTGAGATCACCAGACAAACTCATCGTGTCAAAGGGATTCATGAAACACTGCTGGATGAGCAAAGTATCAGTCAAACTTACTTCAACTGTACAAGAAATACTTTTTTGGAGCAGAAGGAGAACAGAGACAAGCTGAGGCAGCAATGGGCTCAGCTACAACTTTAGGTTCAAAAGGGAAGTATTTGCATATCTCCTGTTAATTAAGATTTTTCTCACCAGAGGCTCTTCAAGAGGGATTTTATAATGACTTGTTTTGTCCTTTGCTGACCACAGTACAATCAGCCATGGGCGTGTACCAGGCAGGATGAGTCTGGTCACTGAAGATGACAATCCTTTCTGAGAGGTCCTCTTTCTGATCTCAGATAAGGTCAGCACAAAGCAAGAATGACTGCCCTGCAGTGTAATAGCACTGCAAAACGAGTGATATCAAAGCCAGCAGTATTAAGCATGACTCCCAAAACAGCTCTACATCTGGAGTTAATGTGGGCCCTGGTTTTGCCTTGCAGTGCTTTGAATAAGATAGAAAGTACAGGTGTTTATTAGTAAAATCATTGTTGTGGCAATAGTTCCTTATCGTTACTTCATTCTTTTGGGGGGCATTTGTGCTTTCCTTTGATATACCTAATACCTATTTCAGGCATCAAATCTGACAAGACATTAGACTTGTATATTAATTCCCTTATTCCTTGGTGATATACAACAGTAGAAAATCTTCATTTCTGTCTAGTGGCTGTATATTGGAGCACAAAGCCGCTGTATTTGCATTTATAACAACTATACTTTTAAGTTAAAACTGGTTTGCTGCATGTACACAGAAGCTGATAAATGCTGAAGCAGCCATGTATGTACCAGTGTGACTTTATTTGCACGAAATGTGCAAAGTACTGATGCATAGCACCTAAAACACATTTGATGATAGACAAATGAGCAGTTAGCCGAGTCTCAAGGAGTCTCATGCTGAAGACCTCTGGACTCCACTATTTTCTGATAGAAATGAAAGAGTTTCGCCTTTGGGGACCAGGTGGGAGAAACATGTGGGCTTTGTGTTATAGGTTTACAGGCTAAATTTAATATTTACAAAACAATTTAACAAAAGGAATGATAGGCAACTCAGAAATATACACCTGGAGCACAGAACATATCTGGTGAACATATCTGCAGAAGGTGACCACGTGAAGTGTGCACCACTTTCAGAGGCAGCTTTTCTAGGTTTCCTGACTACATCTGGTATTTTAGTCTCAGAAACTCTCAATGGTGGATACTTCTGAGAGATTAAATTGCATAAGACTACTGTTACCTACCTGGAGAACAATGGGAAATATATAAATAAAAGCAAATCCAGAATTGTCCTGAGAAATTATTTCTCACAAACTCATTGCTTAGCTATTCTGAATCAGCTCAAGTTTAAGGAAAAGATAAGAGGAGATACTATTCCACCACACACCACCAAATACACGAGTTCTTCATGACATTACTAAGAAAAATAAATGAATGATGCTAACAGATTTAAGTTTGCCATCAAGGACAACTTCTTACAGATGCCGATATAAAATTATGGAATAATATTTCAGGGTAAATAATATAATCTACCAGGATTTCAGACTTTAAAATGTGTGTAAATAAAAGGAATGGAGAAAGTCTTCTAAGGTGCCTTTTCACTTTGGCTTGGTCAAAGTTTTGGTTTTACTTTAGACTATTAAACACAGCAATCTGGGTACATATTACCCACTAATATGCTAAATTTGAGTGACACAGGTGAGAGGCAATACTTTATATTTATAATCATATTTCTTATGCTTTTTCCTTATTTCTCTGTGGCTAGCCATGGTTAGAAGTAGCATACTGCAAAGTGTTTTCTGAAATGGCTGTATTCATGATCTTACCCAAAAGCACATTTTTTCTATATGACAAACCAAATTTCTAATGTTCTCTTTTAATTTCCTTTCAACACATGTAAGTAAAACTTCTCTCAAAATATCCAAATTTACAGCAACTACAGTTAAAATATTTCTATATAACTCCCTGCCTGCAGATTTCTACTGCTGATATTCAGCTGCTAAGGGATAAGGCTACCCAGTGTTTTCTTAAAGAAGTTATACAGGGAACAAGAAATCTCTGTCCCTCTTAAAGCTCTTTCATCCTCATACTTGATGGGCTTGCTTTGTTAATCCAAAATGCAATCTCAGGATTTCACTGTTTTTGGTGAAACTGGTGCAACCGTTATGCATATCTCCACCACCATCACCTCACACATGCCCTCGCACATCCTGCAAAGTCATGGATACACAGATCTCAAAAATCATGGACTACGAAAGTCATAGATATTTCAAAAGCAAACAAACAAAGGGATCAGGAACCCAGGACTCCGGTAACATCTGCAACACACATGCAGCCTTATTTTTATTCATCTCTTTTGACCCTACTTCCTGGATGCTCATCTGCAACACCATTCCCATTCCTCTGTTGTCACGGGGTGGTCAGACACAGATCCCGAGTGGGATAATACCTTGGCATCTAACCTGCACTTGTAAAATGTTCAGCTCAGATTTTATCCTGTGGCACAAGTCACCAGCCGTGTGTTCTTGGACAGTGTTTGGTTTTGGTTTTTACCTTGTGTATCCTAACCACATAACGAAGAACCATCCAGGGACGGATGCTATTTTGTTTGTAAAAGCACGCTTTTCAATATAATTAAGCTTTGAGACTGCTCTGCGGAGGGATCCCATGGAGAAGCAGTCTGTGATAATGTATTGATATACCATAGGGCAACTGTGAGCTGCCATTTCCTGACTTTCAAGTACTTGATTTTTCCACTATAATAAAACTCTTTTAACATAGGTTTCTGCTTGGTGGGTATTTTTTGTGAGTGGTTTTTTTTTTTCTTTAATTTCCTAGGTTTGTGGTGGTTGAGACTTTTTTTTTTACAGAAGAAAACACAGAGCTGCAACTATAACATGACCTTGAGCTACGACACAGATTTCTGCCATTTACACTACAAAGCACATTACTACATCAGCTGGCAACAGATGGTCATTATCCTTAGAGTGGAAATGATCTGTTGGGGGTATGTACAGTTTGAGAGTGGCTGAAAATGGGATAGTTATGCTTTTTTTCCTAAAAATTCCAAATAAAAGCAAGAAAATGGTGATTTTTTTTTTAGAAAGAATCTTTCACTGCAGTCAGGACTAGGCTACATTTTGTCCAGTAAAAAGAAGACATCTTTAATCCAAGTTTAATCTCTGACAAATATCAAGAGGAAAAAGTGATGAGACCTCTTGAAAAACACTATCAAGTATCTAACAATGGAAAGGATCAGGGACTCGAATTATTCTCTTGAAATCTACTTGCTTGAGAAGAATGCAGAATATTGAAATGATGGATGCGCAGTGAAACTCCTACATCCAGATGATGAGAAATGAGAGAGGGCTATGTAAATGAGATAGGTGAAATACCCCAATAAAACTTTTTAAAAAATAGTCATGTTTTCCTATGAACTTCTCTTGGGAGCTCCGTGCAAATCACAAAGGAGCAAAGAGGATTGTAATCTAGAAATATGAAGCAGCTTTCTTAGACTTACAGGCTTCCTTTGATGTCATGAGTTACAGAAAAGCAATACAGCATCCCCTGCATGATAAGAGATGAAAGTACGTCTGTTTATCCCAGTGAACAGTCAGTATTTTTCTCACTGCCTGATTATTATTATGAATGTTCATTTTAGTGCCAGCGATATGTTTGACCCTGCATTAGACACAAAAATAAAAGGCAAAACCTATGGAATTTGCATTTTAAAAATACACTTTTAGGACTGTGGGAACCAGAGATGGAGAAACATAGAATCATAGAATCATAGAA
>NW_009208196.1:0-988 GCF_000690835.1 Fulmarus glacialis
CGCACACTTATGGCACGCTTCTGCCATGGCCGCTGGCAGATGAAGGAGCAGCAAGCTCCCATGGGGCAGAAGAGAGGGCAAGGAGACCATGGTGAGGATGTCAGGAAAGAGAAAGATGATTGAGTTCATCATTCGTTCCCCATCAGCTCCTTTGCTCTGCCCCCTCTCTTCATTTCCTTACGTACTCCTCCTGCAGAGGCAGCTTCTCTCCCTAGAGTCCATATCAATTACACTAATTATGGTGATGACTCTGAATATACTAATTCATTTAAACCATCAATCCTATTTGATTCTTTCCCTGCAAATGGTTTAAATGGCTCCTTCAGAGCTTAATGTTCTTCCCTTTACAAATATTGCTGACTCATGGCTAGGTTCTGATTTTGATCACTCATGTGATAATGGCTAGGTTTTGATTTAAAAGTTGTACAAGGGTGTCATTAAATTGTGATTATTTATGTTGTAATAACTTTTGCCTAATTGAGGTCTGATAGCTGTGAAAGTGATTCCTCCTCACACTTAACATTGGTTGTGATTTCTCATTATACTTTGTGCACAAATCGACCAATTCTTGCTGGTTTCTTTCTCCCCCTTCTCCTTCTTCCAATCTTTAATACAGTGCTGCAGATTTTTGGTTAGCCCACTCAGCAGTATTTTTCATAACAGATTTTTGTAACATCTGCTGCTGTGTACACACACCGAGTCTAGCTATTAGAAACTCTCTGGATGACAACACATACAATTCATTGTGTAATATAAAGGGAGTTAGCTGAAAATTGCATGTCAGTTTTCTGAGTGCTGAGATGCTAGCAAATGTTTGCAGGCCATGGACATTGTGATTTAATGTGACCTAATTCTCCAAGCAGAGGTTTGCTTCTCTTAGTCTGAGAGGAGTACAAGGCAATCAAAGCTTTCAACAAAATTTGTTGAATACAGACACTGGTTAAAGAGAAGAGTCTTCTCTGTGCTGCGTCTTGGAACCTTTGACCTG
>NW_009208196.1:1014-11953 GCF_000690835.1 Fulmarus glacialis
GCCCAACAGCGGCTGCTTACAAAAGTATGTCCTTCAAACCCACTAGTTTACAATCTAAGCACATGTTCAACCCAGCAGGCAACACTGTATTAAAAATGCTCTCAAACACGTTTAGAGCCAAGAGCAGCAGACTATGTTTACCTCAGGACCCAGCTTTATTACCCTGCAATGCTGATGGCATGAAGATTCTCCAGACATATTCACAACAGCGGCTGCTTACAAAAGTATGTCCTTCAAACCCACTAGTTTACAATCTAAGCACATGTTCAACCCAGCAGGCAACACTGTATTAAAAATGCTCTCAAACACGTTTAGAGCCAAGAGCAGCAGACTATGTTTACCTCAGGACCCAGCTTTATTACCCTGCAATGCTGATGGCATGAAGATTCTCCAGACATATTCATGTAGAATCATTGAATCATAGAACACCTCAAGTTGGAAGGGACCCATAAGGATCATCAAGTCCAACTCCCTGCTCCTCGCAAGACTACCTAGCACTAAACCATCTGACTAAGAGCATCATCCAGACGCTCCTTGAACTCTGACAGGCTTGGTGCCATGACCACTTCCCTGGGGAGCCTGTTCCAGGGACCCTCTTTAGTACTACCAGGATCTGATGAAGTGATGGCATTTTGAAAAAGCCTCTCTGTAGGAAAGGCATCCATTTTGGCATGTGCTGCTTTGTAACAACTCTATTTCTCAATTAGGCGTTCTTGCTTGGCAACTGCTGGTTTTATATTGCAGCAAGAGTTTTGATGGTTGCTTTTGTCAAGAGAAAACAGTTAGACAGGTAGTTATTACAACACAAATATTTTTAAACATCTTGCCTCTGCAGGCAAGAGGTACTGTTCAGATACTGAGATACTGTGCATAAGACAGAGTAAAAATGGATGCAGAGATATATTTAAAGATACAAATACTTGCAGGATCCTGGCGGTAACTTTGTCTCTCGGTGCTCACATGCAGCATGGACTACAGCTGCTCTTTCGGGCCCTCATTTGCTTACATGGGAGATAATTACATGAAAGCCTTTGTATCCAAACGCTGATTTCATTCCCTAGTTGGTGCAGAAGGCTTTTCTCTCTTTAGCTCAATCCTCATTTATCACATATCATACTGGTGAGGAAATATCCTTTCCTGAAAATAAACTTTTCTGTCACACAGCTCTGCATCAAGGAAATAAATCTCGAATGAAGGTTTTGGGGAAAAAATGTTTTGAAGCAAGACTTACTTTTTCATCAAATACCTTCAAGCTATTCAAGTTAACCATGCATGTCACCATTCAACTTCCCCTGTTTATGTTGGACTTCATAAGTAATTGAATTTTTCTTATCACGATTTAGTTCTGGGGAACTTACGGAACAAATAATTTTTGCTTTTTTCCTCCTTTGTTTTGATTCTTGCCTCTGTAGTATTTATCTTCTATTTTTGTTGTTGTTCCTTTCTCCTTGTTTTGCGAAAGTGACCTAGACACAAAATAACTCGTACGGAAGAGTGTGTTCTATGCCTAAAAGCTGACCCGCAGACAAAAGTGTTGGATTGCAGATTGTGCAGGTATTTGCAATAGTAAGTATTGCAAAGGAATAGTATCAGTAGCCAGCGTGTGCTAGTATTCTGCTAATGAGCTAATCTAAGATAATCAGTTGCAGAACTGATGGAAGCCACTCTTTTGACATTTGAATAAGAAAAGAGAAACGATGAGGCTCAATCCAGAAGCAGTTTATAGGCTGAGTACCCTTTGTTCCTCACTGATTTCCATGGTTGCGAGAGGCAGACAGCCCTATGGGTTTTAATGGCAGCGAACCCATAACCATCCCCTTTTCCTTCTGACACTGGTGCTTCTTTGCTGCTCAGCACCTTGGGTGCTCTTACCAGCAACCCCACAGCTGCTTTCTGCTCACAGCTCCGTACCCTTCCACCCAGGCTGTGTTTCCCAGAGCCTCCGGTGCAGTATTTTTCCCATATTGTTCCCACACTGCTGTCGATGTGCTGTTGGTCTCACCGCCTTGCACATGCCCACCCCCGTGCTGTTGTTATGGCAGGTTCTCATGGGAAGCGGTTGCCATCGGCATGAGATTCAGTCCCCTCCCTTCCCTATCCTGCAGCTGCAGCTCTGGCTTTCATCTGGAGAGCCGTAATGCGCCTGCACAAAGCTCAACAGCCGGCCAGGCGTGCAGCACCTGCCCGCACCAGAGCATGCTCCTGCCAGCAGTAACGGCAGCATAAGCACGAACAGCCAGCCGGGACTTCAAGCAGGTCCTGAAGAAAACCTCTAGTGTTAATGTGGGAAAGTGTTTTGAGGTATATAATCTGCTGCATGAGAGAGGACACGTACACCTGGGAGGATGTTCCTCTGAGGACACCCCAGCACTTTCTTCTCTCTTTCTCTTTCCCGGTCCCCCTCCTTTTCTGCCTAATTTTTCTCTGTAAGTAACTTCGACCATTAGAGTTGATAAATGTTACCAGCTACAGACCCTGCCAACACGTCTTTGCGCATGGGAATCTGTCTCAACACAGCAACAATTTTGTACAGCAACTTTCTCCCACAGCTGTGAATTGTTGTGAAGAGCATTTTTGTGAGAGGCCTTACTTAAACTTTGCAAGAATTTGTATATATATGCTATATTTGTACAGCACGCTTAGCAGTCCTGAGCGTGGAAAAGAAATAAAGGTTTTTGAAGCAAAATAGGCCACATCCATCAAAAAGCTGTCACATTCAAATTTGTTATCTAATTAAATGACATGCTGGGCTGCTGCCACCAATGGCTAGATTTAACAGGTTTGCCTTGTAGTAATGCTTCTGCTCTACGTCCTATCAGCGACCATAGGTACAGCTATCTTATCCACTCCTTTCTGTTCCTGTCTACCTCTTAGAATGCTTCAATGATGAAGGAGCAAAGAGATTATACAGCATTTCATTAACGGCCTGACTGAAAAATAGAGATTTTCCTTTATGCCTTCCACTAAAGATTCCAATATACTTCTGTCTGATCATATTCTGCTCTTTCCTCTCCTCACTGACTACATTCAAGAAAGAAAACTGTGCTCCCTGTAAGCCTTTTGCTCCAGTCTGAAGCCTGTTTTGGCATAATCATTTTCCTGTGAGTTGGCATATCACACATTCATAAATCAGCTTTAAAAAAACACAAACTAATGAACTTCAAGATGTTCTGCAATGGTGCATGCCAGACTCTTTTAAGAAAAGCATTTGATGCCAAATGCAAAAATACTGGTGGAGATATGGTTCTTTCATGACTCTCTCAGTTTGTGAAGACCTGTGCAAAAGTGAAATGTTTTGATTGATAAAGGTCATGCTCACATGGGCCCACTGAAAAAACTTGCATGTGTAGCTGTGTTGCAGCACCTACCATATTTGACAACTGATACAAAAGTTTCACTGTTTTCACAGTAGAAGTTCATGCCTGACTTTAGGGCTTTTTTGCTTGCTCCAAGGTTATGTAGACATGTTAGAAAGACAGACAAGTTTAGGGTAAGAGGGACCTCCAGTCCTTGTATATGCTATTAAGTCCCACTGAAGTCTTCTTGGCTTTAAGAAGAGAAGGGTAAGGAAACATCCTAGTGCTGTCTACAACCACTTAATGACCCAGTTGGAGAAATTCCCATTAGATAGTAGGAAAAATCTTTCCATAAGGGTTCTCTGGGGTCAAGTTGGCGTGGACAGTTCATGGTATCTCCACCCGTGAAGCTATTACAGATGTGACAAGCCCTGAACAAGCTGCTTGAGCCAGCCCTGGCTGAGCAGAGGTCTCCTGGGGCCCTTCCAGTCTCCCAACTTCTGTCCTGTAATTATATCAGCCCTCCACTTCCTCTTCTCTTTACCAGGCTGAAACAACACTCTTCCCTCAGCCTCTCCTTGTATGCCAGGTGCTCCTGCCCTGTAACCACGTCAGTGACCTCCAGTCTCTGTTTCGGACAACTCTCTGGTGCTGGAGAGCCCCAGGCTCCCTTCCCTCAGCCTGATGCCTGCGCTTCTGCTAATGCTGCCCAGTATGTGCTTAGCCTGTAGTGGAGCAATTAATCTCGATACCACTTAGATGTCTCCCAGGATGCAAAATATGCAGTGGTTTTTTTTATACTAGTGAAACCCTTTGTTACTCAATAATAAAAGGAACAATTCTGATTTGAATACTGGAAGGCTCATTTTAATTTTCTGGTTGGAGTATAACAACGTGGTTTCATATAAATGAAAAGATACATAGTCTCACCGACACACACAGACACACACAGACACACACATATGTCTGACTATTCAGTCTTTTTCCCTCAAGTACAAATATATGCCTTAAAAATATTGCAGGTGCAGCTATGGAAGCCCTTTGAAAACTTGGCACCTTGGGCTGAAGTTATTCAACTATAGTTCTAGGTAATCTGAACATGTTTATATTGCAGAATACTTAAACTATGCAGCCCAACACAGTCTTCTGGCTCAGTCTTATACCTATTTTGGAAGCTCATAATATAATTTGACATCGTGTGTGAAGACAGCAGTGTAGCATATGCATGACAGTCTCCATTTGGCCTAATCTTAAACTAGACTTAAAACTTTACGTCAGCAAAAACAATAGGAGCACAAAAAAGTTTTGGTTTCCTGAAGATATCAACTATAAGAAAGTAAATAGCGGAAATGGTGCAGCCATGGTAGTCTACGTATGTAAGTGAGGCAAAGCTTGTGGAGACTGGTGTATAATTTGGAGGGAGGGAGAACATAAATTCTCAGGGACACAGCCCTATTTGGAGTCAATGTGAGAGCGAAAAGGTGTTTGCTCTATTTCAGGAAAACTTTGGTTACCTGGAGAGTGAAAGTTCTCTTCCTCCAGAGGTACTCTTTGAATAGGAAAGCATGTAGTTTCATTTGTATTTCTTTAAGAAACAGTGTCCTCTGTGTTTTGCTACCTGGTAAATTCTGTCTAGGCTATGAAGATTGTAAATAGAATGTTCGTCTAGGATCCTCTTTTTTTTTTAAATTTAGTTTAATTTAATTTAATTTAATTAATGTTATTTTATTTTATTTTGTTTTTTCTTTTATTGCATTTATTTTTAATTTAATTTAATTTAATTTTACATTTAATGTTAACCATGGTGCTTTCCCTTTGTCTCAAGGTATGAGTGAGCTCATTTTAGGTCTGAAGAAGGTAGTCTTGCCTACTCGGGACCTTCATGGGGGGGCTTCATCTAGCTGTTCATCTCTCTGTCCCTGCCTGATCCCTCTTTTTCCCACTGGTCCTTTTGATCCAGCTCCTGCAATGCTTCTCCTGTCTATGGCAGCAGCCCCCCATGGTCCCCCTAGCCCCTCATCCCAGTCTCTGCCTCATCCCCGCTGAGCTGGACTCTGTTCCTGCACCTGCCTCCGTGGCTACTGCATGTCTCCTCTGGAGGGGATGGGAGGTCCGATGGCGTGGTCTGCATCTCCTCACACTGCACCGCTTCCCTCCCGTCACTTTGCTCGCACCCCCTAATGACAGTTTGCTTTCTGAATGGCTCCAGAGTTTTGGTCTGGCTTCCTAGTCTGGTCTTCCCACCTGGCGTGCCTAATGAGTTTTCTTATTTTGATTTTTTAGCTCTGCTTTGATGCTACATTAGCCATCTGAAGTCATTTTATGGATCGCAGGAGAAAGGATCTATGACTGTTGTGGAAAAAAAAGTGGCAGTTTGCAAATAAATCGACTATAAAATAGAAACATCCTAAGAGAAATGTCTGATACATTTCTCTATGCATTAAAACATTTCCGGATTTACAGTATTTTTACACAGAATATTATGTGGTGGATCCTTATTGCGGATCCAACTGTTTGTCCTCTTCTGTCAGCTGATTTTTGATGCAAAACACCTGTATTTTCACCAGCATCATCTAGTTTTCTCTTTTGTGGTTTTATTCTGCATTAGCTGCAGTGCCAGGAGCATCCTCTAGCCTGTGACTAGACTCTGGAGAAGGCTGAAGCATTCCCAAACTGTAATTAGACCTTGTTCCTCTTTAATTATTTAATCAGAAGAACCCACAAATGTAACGAAACGGTGTAAGTATTTATATGCATAACACGGTCATGACACAGTTGCTCTCTCATCAAGCTGGTTTATTCTCAGATTTTTACTACTAGAGGGTACAAACATGAGAGAAATACAGCATGGAACTCACGGAGGCCACAAATTGTGACATGCTGTTAAATAAATGACAGTGATTTCATAACCTTTATTAGCATATATGCAGAGTGAATCAGATACCTTCTGCTGGATCACAAACTGTCTTTTCCAAGTCCTCCATAGCCATGAAATATTTCTGCAGTGGGAGGGAAGATTCTTAAAAATATGCGAAATTGATTACCTCTGTACAGAAACAGGTGAGTACCTGTAATTAGTGTACAGAATTATGCCTGAGATGTTATTAAATAGTTATGAAGGACTCATTCTCTTCTTTATAAATGCTTGCTAAGACAGACTGAGTAGCAGCTTACTTTCTTAACGAAACCATTATCAACTAGGTTGTTCTGTCTATCTCCAAATATTAATTCGAAGCTTAAATGAAAAAGCTCCATTAATATTTTGGCTGTAAGTGTCCTCTCATTTCTGAGATTGAGAAACATTGCCCTGAGAACAGATGAGCAATAAGACATCTGCAATCTGGGATTCCTTGAGCGATGTCCTCCCCCTAATGCCAGCCCCTCTGGAAGTTTTCACCGTCCTGCATGCTGGTGGTGGGTTAGGACAGCTGCTCTGCTTGTCTCAGCCATGGACGGTATCCTCCTTCTGCCACTGAACAGCAACATGTAGAGTTTGAAAATGCTGCGATATCTTTCTGGAGGTCCGGATGTAAGAGTCTGTACACAAGTGCCATTAAAAAACACCATGCCACCTAGCTGGCTCCTTAAATCTTGGTCCAGACTCCTCTCTGCTTGAAGGATAAATTTAAAATGTGTTATCAAAACAAGATGAGAAGCACTTTGCAAATGAAATTCTGATTTTAAAAGAATGGAAAAAAGTGGAAGGTCGTGAGTGACCCGTTGCCTATCCAAGGGATTGTATTTCCTACCAGTTATATAGTTTGGAAAATGAAGTATGGGAGCCATAAAGAGGTCTGGCTCTGTTCGGAAGTGACAACAGAAGTTAACTTTCCAGGGTCAAAGGAGAGAGCACCCCAGATAGGTTTTCCTCACCAACACTAGCTATTTTGTTTTAATCTTTTAATATACACATTTTGTTTGAAGAATTTAAAATGACTTTATAAAGAAATACTACTCCCATGCTAGTGCTAGGAAAAAAAATTGTTCCTGTAGTCACAAAATGAGTACTAGAGTCCTTAGTGTAGTTAGGTCTTGTGCATCTCTTCTCCCATTGAAAGCACTGAGAATTTAAGGAAGTCCTGTCTTTAGGAAAAATATTAGTGTAAGTGAAATTCAGAACTGCCTCAAGCAATTCTGTATTTTTAAAAATTATTTTAAAAATTATTATTCCCTAGTTCCCTTTATACAAGATAAAACTCCCAGTACAAAGTGAAGCATACAGTTTTTTCTCTCTAGTCAAACAGCTCAAGACACTAAATATTTTCAATCTCTTTTTGAAAGTGTTTTGAGTATGGACCATCCACAAGACTACCATGCTGACCCTTTTTATTACCTAATTTATTACTTTGATTATTTTGTTTGCTTACTCCGATAATACCAAAATCAACTCTTGTTCAGACAACCCTTGGTGATAGCGAAGGAGAGTTTATGTATGATGCTTGGATACAGAGTGCAACAGAGGGCTATGCAAGTTGTATAAATAATAGCTTCAGCTCTCTTATTTCTACGAGGAGCAGGTTGTGCAATAAGTGCCTTTCAATACTTTTAAGTACATGAAATGCAGTTGAAGTACATTGAGTGGTTTAGTTTCTACAATATGAGTACTCTGTTCTGCATGTTTACAAACATACCAAACACAACAATCTTTAGGACATACAAATTACACTGTATAATAAATATATCTTATTTACAATTCTGTACCCAAATAACTAATTCTTAATCCACCCTTTCTAAATGTGTAATTATGATTCCCCTTCACTTAACTGTTGGAGAACTGGAAGCAGAGAAGTGTGTAATGATTTTCTCTGTAAAACACAAACTTAGGTTTGTCACAGACTGAAGATGGGACTTCTGAATCCCAAACCTTGGGGTGCTCTTCAGCAGCACACGCTGTCCCGTGTCTCCAGACAAGTTCTTCTGCGATAATGGAAACTTGTAGACCAGAATAATGTTCTGAGAACAGGACTAGCAGTTTCTGAAATGTCTGCCATAAGCTCTGTAAGTCACGCAACACGCATGGATGGCATTCCCCCCCCATACGGCAGTATGACTGTATCGTTGGAGAAACGGTTCAGCTGACATTAGCTAAGGAAGAAGCCGGGCCCTCTGGCTGCAGAGGGTGGTTGGTGCCTTGCAGCAGTGAACCCCAGCTCTTCTCTGATCTTTCACACTCACCCGTGGCTCTGAGCGCAACAAGCCTTGGGCAAGGCTCCTAGGAAAACAGAGGGAACGCATGTCGGCTGGTCTACACACAGATTTGGGGATATGTTTATGTTGATTTAGAAAGGTTTGTAGCTCTTTGGCTTGCATCAGTGAATTTATATTATCATCATGTGGTTTTCCAACACGATGGGTGATTATTAAGATTCTCTGTTGGAAAATAAAATACGGAACATTGGCTAGCTAAAGAATTCCTCCTGCCTGCTGTTCTTCTGTTTGCCTAAGATTGCTGCAACTTTTTATGAAAAAGGACACACCTTTAAAATAAATCTCAGCTGGAATATTTTCACTAACCTTAAAGAAAGGAAGGGACAGGGTGGCAGCCTGGAGTTTTCACTGAAACTAACACAGGTGCAAGCACGTGTTGAGGGAAAGGCAGTTTAAGGCCACTTGCAGAAGCAGCATTCTGCATTTAATTGATCTACCAGTTTCTCCCATGGACGTCAAAAAAAAGACTTAGAAATGCATTTCTCTTTGCCATAATCTGTATTTTTTTTAATAAGGAGAACTTGCAGGCTAGAATAAATGCTAAGGTTTTGCTGTTTAGATAGCTAATAAAATTGGCAAAGCATAAAGATGATCCAAAATTATCAGCATTTTCCAGCTGTCAGCCAGCAGGGCAGGTAAAACAAACGTCAAGAATGCAATGCTGGTTTTTAAAACCATAATAAAGCCTTGATCTTTCAGTACATCTGTTATACATTTTCTCTGTGTCATCTCAAAGTGTTCAGAGTAGGATAGAAAGATATCTCCCTCCTGGTGAAGAGTGAACACTAGGCAGAGATTGTGAGATGGAATGCTGAAGTGGCTTGACAGCCTCAAGCCAAAGATACAGGGATGGGGAAAGGCATATGTGAATGTTGATATAATTTTCTTTGAACTTGAGAAATTAAACTGTCAAGTTGGGATGCAATCTAAGTGTAAAAAACCCTCAAAAATTCTTCTCACTTTTCTGTCAACAACGTCACCAACACCTTTGCAGCTCCCAAGAAGACTGGTGGGTTATACCTTTTATAAAATTATGTTACTGTAAAAAAAAACCACCAACAAAATTGTTGCTTGTATTCATTCAAGATTAAACGTGAGGATATCTCCTGTTTAATTTTGAACCTCTCCAAAACTTAGTTGCAGTTCTAGGCCTCAGCTCTCTGCTCAGCCTTTTCTCCATAAAAGCCTGTCCAGCTGGCACTTCTCTTTCTCTTAAACTGGGAAGACTCAGTTTTTGCCACAGCTTCAGTGGCAAACTACAGTACCTCACTGAACATTCAGCCCCATTTTTCTCTACTTTGAGCAGGCAGCTGGAAATAATGCAATATTTTTAACTTTGGGAATAAAATGGATTTGAACTTGATTATTTTATAGTTACCTTTTTCATCAAGCTTTAGATGTCAAAAGATAATATCTTTTG
This sequence comes from Fulmarus glacialis, assembly GCF_000690835.1. Taxonomy (NCBI): domain Eukaryota; kingdom Metazoa; phylum Chordata; class Aves; order Procellariiformes; family Procellariidae; genus Fulmarus; species Fulmarus glacialis. The sequence continues at coordinate 10,939 of NW_009208196.1, forward strand.
GCTCAGAGCCTGGCCAGGCCTTGCCTTCAAGACTTATCTGCTTTTAGAAGAGCAAAGATAAAAGAAATGAGGAGGATGTTCATCACATTTAAATTAATTTCTGCTTTGTTGATGGGTAATTTAAATGTTGTGCTCTCTTGTGACAGGGATTTTGCTTTTTGTTTTTCATTACAGATATGAGCTACATGCCAGTTGCAAAGCTTTAGCTAGGTGTGTCTGTTAGAAACAGAGATTTGATATGAAAGTAGATGTTTCTGGACAGAAACTGTGTTTCAGATTTCTGGCTCCATAGAAGAGCCTATATCACATCCTAAAACTGTCTTAAATGAAAGGTATTTATTGTGCTTAACCTATAACATTAAAACTTTTCTTCATTATTTTCAATAGGAGTTGAAATTGCCAACTGTCCCTGTAATATTTAACTCATAAAAAAATCTTTCTATGTGCAATCATACTTTATGCAGCATCAAATGGCTTTTACCTGCATTAGGTTAATCTTATGTTTCTTGTGTCTTTTTTAACATTTATGAGTGTTCCTAGAACAGTGTCTGTCACATGGAAAGTACTGCTGAATTTTAGGCTTGCTAAAGAAAGTAGTTTTGGCCTAATTCAATCATAACAGGGTTGCAGTGTGTGACTTTCAGTCACATGCTACATCTGATGAACTTCAGAACCCGGCTGTATGATGGAGAAAGTGAAATTTATATATTAAAACTTCCCAAGAATAACAGACAAAGCCAAAAGCCCTTGTCTTTTGTACCTCTGGAGGCCTGAAGGAAAAACTGGCTTTCCAGAGTCATCAAGACAGTTCACCATGTGGGCAGGAAACTGTGATGTGAACAAACAGGGTACAACAGCTTTCACTTGCCTCTCTTTATCCACGCAGTGTCTTCCAGCAAGCGTAAGGGTCCTGCAGAAAGTCTCCTTGTGACTTACAACTGTGTTTCCAGGTCCTGCTCTACTATTGTGCAGCAGCCTGCAGACACTGAAGAACGGGCGGGGAAGACGACCGGCC
>NW_009208197.1:0-2902 GCF_000690835.1 Fulmarus glacialis
ACGTCCCCTCCGCTCCCTTCCCTGCACCCCTGCAGGGCAGTGGCCAGACCCTGCCCTGCCCCAGCGCTCCAGGACACCTCCGACATGTCCTCCCTCCTCCTTTCCCCCCTCTCCTCCCCACCTTCTGCACTTCCCCAAACCCTCACGTCCGACAGGCACCTCTCCAGGGGGGCACCGGGGCTGCCCCCCACCTCGCAATCCCAAATCCAGCCACGATGGAGCAAGCTTGTCCCTCCTTGGCTGGGCTTTCCCCTCGCGGTCCCAATCCCGTGACATCCCCCATCCTCGGTCCAGGATGGGGTGCACCCAGTGACCCCCATCCCTGCATGGGCTCCCAACCATCCAGCCACAGCTCCCACGGCCCGGGGGGGTGATGCTGTGCTATAGTGCGGGATCACAAAGGGGTCTCTGTGCTCCCCTTCGGGCTTTACAACAAATTCGTGCAGTATTTTCCCCGTGAACAGTGTCCCCCTCCCCTGCCCAGCTCCCTCCCCACCTCCAGCCGGGCTGAGAAGGCAGAAGATGATGCAGAGCCCAAAGCAGCTCCCCATCACCGAGCCGTCCTGGCTGGGGAATGAGCTGGCGACGCTGGGAAGAGAGATAAACCCCACGAGCCAAAGGCAGAGAGTGACAGCTCAGGTTTGGCAATCGGTACAAACCATCCCCTGGTCCCTGGCTGGACCCCAGACCTCCATGCCCAGATGTGGGGCAGGACATCTGCTTTCAACAAGTATCCCCCCAAAAAAGTGTAAAACCCCTTTATCCTTCCACCTGAAGAGCCACAGCTTGGCGTTACAGGGCAGAGGCACCTCCGCGGGGATGTCTCAGGGGAGGCTGAAGGTCGCCCGGCACCATGCAGCCCTTCTCCAGAGGCCAGCGAGGTTTTGGGGTGGTGGGTGCTGCCAAACTCTGAGGGGGGACCCCCTGCAAGGTGGAGGTCACAGCGGGGGGTTGACTGAGCATCAAACACCCCGTCCCAGCTGTTTTGGAAGCCCTCAATGCCGACCTGAATTTGTAGCCTCACTCGGACAACACCCCCCGTGCCCCGTGAATTAACTTGCTCCAATTAAGCACCTCTTCTCCCTCCAGCCCTGCGACCCGGAGAGGCAGCGGGTGCTCCGAGGAAGGAGGAACCGTGAAGGACGTGGCACCGTGAAGCATCCGCGGGGCTCGGAGGCCACCGCTGGTTGGGCTCCCGGAGCGGGGGCGGCAAGGAGGCAGCAAGCCAGGCAAAAAGCTCTGAGCATCATCCCTCTCCTCTCCTCCCAGGGACTCGAAGGCTCCTGCCTGCTCCGGCTCCGAGCCAGCGCCCTGCAGGAGGGGGACGGTCCAGGAGGGTTTCACTGAAAGGCAAAGCAGCCGAGATCGTGCTCCCAGGCTGGGGAATCTGCAGTCAGGCCAATGCCACGGCAAGCCAAGAAGGTCCATTCCAGCTCCTGGCAAAAAAAATCTTGCGAAAGACACAGCGGTACCCGGCGAGCCTTGATCCGAGACCCCCGTTGCATAGAGAAAAGGTACTCCTACGTAGATTCAAGTGCGCGGCAGGACGGGCTCCTCCTGCGAGAAGAGTGCCCTGTAACTTCACTAACCAAACTTGAAGGTCCAGTCCTCGCCCCCAGCGTCGGAGCAGCTCCTCGTCACAGCATGTCTGCATCCTCCATGCTGAAGCTGCTCCGGCGACTGCTGGCCTTGGAGGCCTCCGGGGACATGGCCGAGAACAAGGGATCGGAGGCCAGGGGCAGCATGGTGTCCTGCATCAGCATCAAGTCCAGCTCCTTCTTGGATAGGGAAGGGAACGAAGCACTGTGGCCGGGCTCCAGGCTGTCCGGGAAACCCCGGGAGCCGTCGTCGAAGCTCAGGCTGTGGGTAAAGTCCAGCTGGTGGTAGGGAGACTGGGGTGGTGGAGGCAGCGCCGGCTGCGGCTGTGACTCGGGGTCCGGGGGTGGCAGCAGTGGCTCCAGCGTCCCCTCGTCCCCGCCGGCTTCTTGCTTGACCACCTGCTGAGCCAGCTCGGCCACGTTGACGCCCGAGGGTGAGGAGGTGGGCAGCCCGTGGACGCGTGCCTGCATCTCCAGCTCCTGCCAACAGAGCACAGGAGGTCTTTGGTGGGGACGTCGCACACGGGGACACGGCACATGGGCATCCACAGAGGTGGCAGGGACAGAGGGACCGAGAAGCTCACAGGGAAGGAGCCCGCGGAAGAGGTGAAGGGTGGAAAATGATGACCCATGCGAAGCTCAACAATACTCACTGTGGTGACCTGAGCCTCAGACGTCTGGTTTGTCTGAAGACTTTGTTCCTGGTGACTTGACAGCCGTAAGAGGGAGGACAGCCCCTGCCCGTCCCCTCGGTGGGGCAGGAGTGAGCTGCTCGTGGGGCTGGAGCAGAGCGGAGGGAGGCAAGAGCACAGGGAAGCTCACCTGGATGCGGAGCAGCAGCTGCTTATTCGTCATCTCCAGACGCCGTGAGTGATTCTCTAGGTCTCGTGACCTCTGCAAGTCCTTCTGCATCCTCTTGATGTAGTCCACAGACGCCTTCAGGATTGTCCCTTTGTTCCAGCGCACGTCTCTGCCGTGCAGGATGGAAAAAGAGATTGCCACCTGCATGCCAGCAACATGTCCCCTCACCCCTGCTCCACCAAAAAGCCCCTCTGCAAGCATCGCCTGCCATGGGGCCGAGCATCGAGCAAGCCCACGAGACCTGCAGTTATCCCAGCCCCGCAGAAACCACCGATACGTACAGGTCGTTGGCCTTGGGGATCAGCATCCCCAACTCTTTGATGCGGTCGTTGATGTTAAACCTTCGCCGTCTCTCGACTGCAGGGTGAGAAGAGAGGGAAGGCGGTGAGGAGGCAGGAAGAGCAGGAGAAGCTCAATGTCCCACAGACCCCACCGGCCATGCT
>NW_009208197.1:2935-5018 GCF_000690835.1 Fulmarus glacialis
GGCCAGACCCTCCGGAGTCAGGGGGCTCGGGATGAGAAACCTCTGGAGCCAACCCTTGGGCACCTTCCTCCTGTCCTTCCCCCCGGCTGGTCTGACCTTCTGACGCGAAGGACAACAGGGTGTCTCCTGCACCGCAGACATTTTGCAGAGCCAGGAAAGAGGGAGCCATGGCAGGGGGCTGTGGGGGTATTTCCTGAGGGCGAGATGGGATGGGAAGGGGGACCTGGCTCGGAGAGAGGGGTACGAGGATAGAGAGTGATGGGGAAAGGGCTGCGGGGGTGGGAGAGGGAAAGCTGTGCCACCCACAGGCAGCCAGCACCAAACTCACTCAGGTTGTGATTGTCTTTCTTCTGGCGCTCTTTCGCCAGGGCTCGGCTCTCGGCATCTGGAACAGAGACCCACAACGTCATCCGGAGGGGGAGGCTGCATCTCACCCCACGAGCATCCCGGGCTGGCATCGGAGCACCCCGGCATCCCCCAGAGCCCCCCTTCCCACCCATGGGGACAGGGCAGCCCCGGCCAGCTTTGATGCTCTCCCTCCCCTGGCTCTGGGGCCAGGGACGTACCTGTCAGCTCTCTCTTCTGGGTGAGGTCGGCGGGGCAGGAGCTGCTGGGGAAAGCAGGAGCTGCTGGTGACACCTACGAGAGAGGCCGTCGCCTGGGGGTCCCCGCTATAGACATTCATGTGACTGCTGGACATCGGCAGCTGAAAACCAGAGGGACAGGCGGGTTAGCTCCATCCGGGGCCACGGGACCGGGGTTCAAGCCCAGCTGCTTGGCCTCTGGGATGCGAGTGCGTAGCCCAGGCAGCTGTAATTGTCTTCCCGGGCCCTTAAAACAGCTATAGTCAGAGTAGCAAAGAAAACAGGACTTCAAAGTCCTGTTTGGGAGGCGCAGCTGAGCCCCTCCCACAGCCAGAATCTAAAATAGGGCAGATGAATCACATCCGAGAAGGGCCCGGCAGGATGAATCCCACTGGGAAGCACAAGCTGGCATACGGATCTGACCCAGGAGACGGTGCCGCTCCGAGCGAGCTTCTGGCCGGGAAACCTCTCCTGGCACCGACGTCCCCCTGCGCTGCAGCGGACGCTTGGTCCCTCCCCGCGCCCCTCTCCTGTCTCTCTGGCTTTTTATAAGGGCTCCCAACCATTGTAAAAGAGGAAAAGAAGCCGAAGAACTGGCTCTCGCAGTTGCAAAAGGGAGATGTCGCTGCTTCCCTTCCCCAGCCCCAGGGGGGGACTGGGGACACCCAGGGACGAGGCTGGGTTGGGCTGGCACCCGGGCATCGCTGCAGGGATGTGGCAGAAGGACAGGTCCCCTCGGTGCCACCTCTGTCCCTGCAAGCACAGGGCTGCGGGACCCCCAGGCCACCCTCCCTGCCGCAGCCTGGGGTCTGATCTCTTCCTAACGCAGATCAGAGACTCACCGTGTTGGGCATGTGGACTTCGGGGTTCATATAGCCCAAAACGTCATCCAGGCGCATGATGTCATCGATGACCTCATCGAACTGAAAGGGAAAGGCATAAGGTGCCAGTGGGCTTCTTTGCCCTTTCCAGCACCTTTGCCTCCCCCAGCAGCCCGGTGGCACCTCCTCACCTCCCGCTCGGGGTTGGAGCCGATGTTGAGCATGGCCATGGGGCTGTTGGGCGCGCTGTTGCCTGCCGAGGAGGACATGACGTGGCTGGGTCGGACGCCAGGGGACGCGGCGGGGGGCGGCTTGGGAGAGTGGTTGACGGGGCTGACGTGGGCAGCAAACTTGTTCCCGTAGGTTTCGGAGAGATAAGCCTGAACCTTCTTGTCCCGTGACTTCTGGAGGTGGTACGTGGTGGGGTTCTCCAGGTAGGACTGGACCTGCAAGGAGACAAACCATCAGGGATCTCCCACACCCCCTCGGCCCCGGGACAGGGGGGACACCCCCAGCACTGTACCTTGAGGACCTCTCCGGGCACGGGCGGTGGGGACTGGTAGTGGACGGGGGTGTTGATGGCCGGGGTAGAAGCCACCGGCATCCGCTGCTGCTGCATGTAGTTCATCATCATCTGCTGCTGCACGCGCTCCCTCTCGGCCTCCTGCTGCGCTTGCT
>NW_009208198.1:0-1584 GCF_000690835.1 Fulmarus glacialis
GGTGCACGGCCGCTGCCCCGACGGCCTCCCCGGCCGGGTCGCCCGGAGCATCCCTCCCGGCAAGTCCGCCTCCGCACCCCGTCTGAAACAGCCGGGTTTGAAGCAGGTCCTGCAGGGGCTCTGACCCGCTCCCGACCAGGCTCCGTCCGCGGCCATCTGCTGCGGCCTAATTTTGCTCTGCCGTCTATCAAACGGCGGCCACAGCCAGGAAGGGCAGGGGATGCTCTCGAACACTAAATAAGGCAAACCAACTAAGTAACAGCAGTAACCACAAGAACAATAATGGTAACAATACTGTCCGCCCGGAGGTCGGAGGGCTTTGCCCTCTTTCCTCTTGCGCTCATCAGACAGCGCTGATCGCAGTGGTTTTTTTGCCAGAGTCTGAATTGCAGATCGCACTGGTCGCCCTTCTCTGCAAGGGGATAAAGGGGACAATTCCTGCCCTTTCTGCAGCCTCTCGCCTCTTCATCCTCTTGTAATCGTCCTTGCGTGGTCCAGCGGACAGATGAAGCACACGGGCTACTCCGTCCTTTCCCTCCAGCTCAGCGAGTTGGGGTCAAGTCTCTCCCGATGCGTCGCCTGCTCCTGCCATGCCGCATAGCTGTTCTCATTTCTTGCTTTGAGATACCTGTGCACATATATACATCTACCTACACACGCATATGCACATTTGTGTGTGATTATCTATGCAGCCTCAGATTGTCATAATTTCTATTCATCATGGCTTCTTGCTTATATTTCCTTTGTAAGACCCAGAGCTTCGCAGGATCTCAGGGGAGCCTTTCAGGGAACAGAGAAACGTCCGTCTTCTCCTGCTCATGTGTCAGCCAGGATGAGCTGCAGCCGAGACTGACCCTTACACAGGTAGAGAGCGGGGAGGGCTTATGAATGTGATGTGTACTGAGCAACATGAAGCACTCAGTTAAACTGTTTGCAGGATTACAAACATGAGCTGACCACTCCTGCATCGAGGCATTATGTCCACCACAACTCACTTCTTTTTTTTCTTCTTGGAAATCGATGCTAAACATTCGCTATAAACATTATATTATTCCATAGCAAAAGAAACATAAATATGTAAGTGAACTTGCCACTGCCAATCTCTCAATGTAGCCTTTAAAGTATTTCTTAACGCCTGGAAAGAAATAGAACTTTCTTTGGAGTAGATGGAGCTTTCTTTTGGAAAGCTTCCAGAGACAGGGAACCTTGCTGCCTTCTAAACTGCTGTAGCAATAATAACGGTGGTGATGATGATGTAGCTCATAAAAAATGGATGTAAGTGAGGTCGGAAGACCCAGGTGATGGACCATGCCATCCAGAGCCGTGCGTTTCCCCTTCTGATGTCATACTGCTGCCATAGGAGTTCTGAGGTTCTGGTGGCGGCATCTGAAAGTAACCTGCATTTAATATTCATCACTTTCCTTCCTGCTCTGAAAACGGAACGAAAACCCTGCTCTCAGCAATTTTTCCTCGGGGTAGCCTGATTTCCGAGACTAACTCAATCATGGCTTCCCACGGGGAGGAGAGGGGGAGCGCTGCCTGCCAGCCCCCTCTGCCGTTAGAAGCGTTAAGACACACACCCCC
>NW_009208199.1:0-291 GCF_000690835.1 Fulmarus glacialis
GGGGCAGGAGGGGCGGCCCGGGGACCCCTGCAGCGTCCCCCGCAGCCACGTCTCCCGCCGAAGCGTTTGTGCGCGATAGCGCTGTTTTTGTGAGGGAAAGCGCGTTTTGGGTGCGCGGGTGAGGTACAGGGAGCGTGCTGTTCTTTCTAGTGGTACACCTCACTGCTGTTTTCCTTTGTTTTAGATGCTGGGGTTTTGCAAACGGCATGGCTATTGCTGAGCAATCAGGGCAGTTTTTTGGAAATAAAGTTTCTTAGTTTTCATATTCCCAAGAGGATCTCTCATCGGCAC
>NW_009208199.1:322-2296 GCF_000690835.1 Fulmarus glacialis
CCTCTCTTTTTTGTGCAAGGAAGGAAATTAAGTACCTAAGGTAGTCTGTGTTGCCCATTTAATTGCAGCAATGCTGTAACAGCAGGGAACCGGTATATATGTCCCTACATTGTGGTAGGAATTTGTTAGTGAAGAGTTATCGTCAGTGAGGTATTGTCACGTCCGTGTGTCAGAGAAGATGTGTGAAAGCACTGAGGTGATGAGAATGCATTGTGCCGAAGCAGTGCCTCACCTTGGTGCCTTTTCTAAATCAAAAGAGTTTGTCATTGGTGGCACAATGTATATAAGGAATATATGACCCTGGTATGTTTGCTTGGGTCACGGCAAATATTTATCCTTAGCCAATGCATCATAAGACATATGCTGCTTTCTCTTTGCCTCAGTGGCGGAGATTTGGTTATAGTTTCTTTGTGATAGAAACGTCCAAACACTTTGATATTCCTGCACCTGAGGACTCCTGCTCTATAAGCTGATGTCTCCATCAGATTGCTGTGCTGTAATGTGCATTCAATCAGAGTACGAGGAACTGCACAGAGATGGGCTGGAGGTGTGACAGTATCTGTGAAGGGAAACATTTGTTGGATTGGTTTTCTTTTAACTCTCGAACCATATTCTGTTTAGATGACATTTTCAGAGCAATGTCGAGCTGTTAAAGGGATCATTTAACACTAGCCCCCCCTCTCCCCAAAGCCTGCAGAATTGTTCTTTCATTTCTAAATAGGTGCGTGTGCCCATGAAGGAGCTGGTTGGGGAGATGTCACTGAATTAGGCTTGTTCTAGAGGGCACAGGGAAGCCTTAAGAAAAGCTATTGAATTTCTCCGGTATCTTTTTGTCTCTCTCAAGAAGGATGGGGTGGTTGGTGTTCACCTTGAGGAACCAACATCTTTAACATAGGAGGCTATCAGAGACAGTCTTCCGCTGAACATCTGACAAGAGGTCCAAAAATTTGGGTGCTGGGTAATTCCTATAAGGTGCCGGGGACCTTACTCGAATGAAGAGTATTTGGCTCCGTTGCTGGAAGACTGAATGTGGACAGCTTGGACAGGTTGTCAGGAGGGCATTATGAAGCTTGCTTTCTGGGCAAAGATCAGCTTACCAGAGCACTGCATGTCTCGGTGTGGAAGCAGCTATTATAACTGTGTGTTATGCCATGTATGGAGGAGATAAAACGCCTCTGTAAATGATGCAGATGCCACAGTTTTGGATAAACTGTGTGCATCTTAGGGGTCTCTGCTGGCACAGTGCACACCCTGCTGAGCCTCAGAAATCAGCCGTATAGCTATGACATACTGGCACATCTAATGGACAACGGAACTCGGGTGATGAGTAAGGTTACCACCCTTGCCCCTCACTTCTAGAGGATGCCAGAGTGGCACATGAATGAACCTCCACAATTAACATCTCCCTGAGCTGTAGCCCAGGCCCAATTAGCTTGATTAAATGGTAAAATGAGGCAGCTCATTGTTTCATTACCAGTCTCTGAGCCATCTCGGCCATCTCCCAGCCGTTGCTGGGAGACTGGTGAGACTGGGCAAGGAGATTTATAACCTTTTCCGCGTTGCATTTACCAACAAACACCGGTTCACAGGTATTATTTGTGTGAGTTTGAGAGAGCAAGCCAGGAGAAGCCATCCTGGGTGGACCTGGCTGAGTTCTGGCTTGGAGAAGGACTTTCCCCAGGCCTAGTGCAGACTAGAAGGCTTGCTTGATTATTCTTTTCATCAAGGAAACTACTACGTGCTGTGTGTTTGCACTGTTGAAAAGGGAAATGGGGCTCTGTGTACTTTTAGAATCAGAGTTTCATAGGAAGATTGAGATGGGAAGGGACGTCTGGAGGTCTCCACTCCAAACTCCTGCTCATGGCAGGGCTAGCCCCAGAGCTAGATCAGGCTGTTCAGGACCTTGGCGGTTGCTGAACATCTCCAAGGGGGAGATTCCCCAGCCCCTCTGGGCACCTGTGCCAGTGCTGAACC
>NW_009208199.1:2306-4753 GCF_000690835.1 Fulmarus glacialis
TTTACCCTTTAGCTAGTCAGAATTTCCCTTGTTGCAAATTTTGTAATCATTGTACTGTGCATCCCTCAGAAGAGCTTTTCTCTGACTTCTTTATATATCCACCCCTCGCCCCCCAAAAAAATAGCTGAAGAGAGTAATTAGTTCCCCCCTAACCTTTCTCTACTCCAGGCTGAAAGAATCAGCTCCTTCAGCCTTCCCTTGTATACCACAGGCTCCAGCACCTCAACTATCTCCTTGCCCCCCACAGGACTCTGGTTTATCAGCATCTCTCTTGTACTGATTTCTGCAAGAAGGCTACATCCCAGCCAAGGCCTCTCGTTTCGCAGGCTACTGTTTATCCCCTGGTAGAACTGGAAAGCAGTGGGATGATGTGGCTGAAGAGACCTGTTGTGTGTGGCCCATCTCCCTGCTCCGAGGGAGGACCAGCTGCACCCCAGCAAGCTTGGCATCTGCTTGCCAATCCTCCTAGCTGCCTCACAGACTCCCCGAGACATTTATCCATCCTGTGAAGATACAGATAAGGTCTACAGCCCAAGGTCTTCAATCTGTTGATTTCAAAGGTGAAATAATTTTATTTCCCGTGTTCTGCAGCCAGTCCACCTTGGTCTCTCCGCATGAGCACACACCATCACTTGTGTTTCTCTTGTCTCTTTTCCGCTTATGTTGACTGCCCTGAATCGGAGTAAAAACTGTGGTTTTACCTAGCAGCAATTTGGCTATGAGGATTTCTGAGCGGTGAAGGGGAAATATTTTGTCACTTTTGGGAAGGCTGACAGCACCCGTGTCAACCCTCCTCCCAGCCCTCCGGAAGCTTCCTGGTCACATCCTCCACAGCCTGTCCTCAGCCAGCCATAGAGCCAGAAAAGGTCCTGACCAGCTGCACTTGTCTTCAATCAATCGTCGTTTTTCATCCCGCTGGCCAAAATCCTCGGCCTTATTGGTGGAGGTGCCGCTTTTTGTCTGCTTTTTTTTGTTTTTAAACCCTCAGAAGTCAGGATTACACAAATGCAAATTGTTACCCTCCCCCCCGGTCCTGCTTCTCTTTTGAATCACCTCCTATATCTTGCGATAAACGAGGACCGCAGGCTTTACAGGAGGCAGGCCACTTTTGGCTGGCTTCTTGAACTAACACTAAACCTGGTAAGATTTTCATAAGGCATTGGGGTGTCTGCCTTTTCTCTTATGGAAATAATAAATTACACTAAAATCTTGATAATAAATTTAATGTTTGTTTAAGTCAAATTTTTGAACTCAAGCATCTGACCTGATTATGGGAGATGATGACATGAACACCATTCGGGGCTTGACTCTGTGGTTAACTAAACTTGGTGTCACATGCTACTGATCCGGAAGACCCTGGGACTGAAGAAATACCAACCACTGTAGCTTTCACAGAGGCTTTTCCCTGAATCACAAGCTTTAGGGATCTGGATATTTTGTTTAGCATCCAGAAAACAGGGGTTTTGACAAGATCTTCCTCCTTCATGAATCATCACTTTGGCCTCTAAGGGTCACACTCATTATGAGCTCAGGACGCAAGGCTGTCAACTCCTAAGGTAACAGTTGGAAGCAGACGTGACAACTGCAAACACTACTACCTCAACAGCAACAATAATATTCTCTTGTTTTCTGGGGCTCAGCTTGGTGAGACTCTTTGAGAAGCAGGTAACGCTTACCTCTGTGCTTGGGATCAACAGGGTGTTCTCTTCAACATAGCACCTCTGCAAAATAATATTCTGCAATGTTTCGGACCGACCACCCAAAATCAGAGGGCATTTTTGCAAATGTTAGCCATGGCTTTTTCAGTCCCCCACTCCACGTGTGGAAACCAGAAAGTACTAGGGAACAATAGCACCCTGGGATTACTGCTGACAGGGCGGAGGCTCTCTGCAAGGGTCAAGACAAAGAGGTAGGTTGGGGAGAAGGGTGGATGGAAGAATGAATGAGGGCTGGAGACATGAGGCATGATCATATTGTGCAATGGGGTGCTGCGTGCCAGCGGGGCTGGCTCTGGAACGAGAGGCACCAAGAGCAACGCTGCGTCCAGGATAAATAGGGAGGCCCTGAAATGGTACAGTACCCCTGGGAAGAGGGCGTGGAACAACCGCGTTGGGAGCCATCGGCTTACAGGGGTGTTGCAGGGACATTGTTATTAATGTTTTTAAAGCGTTCGGGTGATTAGCACTACAAAAAAACCCATGAGGAGATGAACACATCTGTATTCAGTGCCGAGTTTGGATGCCGTACAGTAAATAGTGCTCGGAGCCATGGATCGGACAATAAGAATTACTGAATACAAACCCGTTGAGAGCGCACCATCCAGCCCGCTCACCGAAAGGTCTTGCCGAGGAAATATTTTGTGATTATACTTAAAGGCGATGAGAGTGCAGCACAGGGACTTGCCCATACGCATACAAAGCCTCTCTTATTTAAACGTGCAGACAGAC
>NW_009208199.1:4764-5065 GCF_000690835.1 Fulmarus glacialis
CAGCCGGGGTTTTGCCTGTGTGACCACCTTAGGTTCTACATCTAAAACGGTCGGTAACGGCAGCGTTTGGTCACTCGTGGCTTCTCCCTGGCCCACGCCCCCCAGCTCCCGCTGGCCGTGCCCCCGAAGCAGTCAGTGGCAGCGGCTGCCTTTGGATCAGACCCTTCGGCGACTTCTCGGGTAACAAAACCAACAGGCTCCCCCTTCCCCCTTCCCCCTTCTCTCCCTTCCACGGCAACTTTTCCAAAATGGCCATGTTGCGCCCTCGGTGGGGCTGAGCTTTGCCAGCAAGGGGAGGCGG
>NW_009208200.1:0-1158 GCF_000690835.1 Fulmarus glacialis
CACTTTTTTTTCCCCCTGTGAGAAGGCAATAATTTTGGTGCAGGCTGAAACAATTATTTCAGTCAATGTGGGCAAATGAGTGGGCAGTGGACAACATCAACAACACGTACCAAATATTTCACCGAGTCAGAGGACAATGTTTGAGATGCATCTGGTGGGTCCCACAGAAGCACTCAAGGGTTGGTATATGGTCTAAATATTAAAGTTTCACCTCAAAACTTAGATTTCTGATCAAGTGAAGAAGTCAGAAGTCAAAGAAGTGTGCCATGCTACAGCTGGTACCTCGTGACAAAGAACTGAGCAGCTCCTGAACTCCACTGAAGTCAACACAAACATGTCATGCTTCCTGGAGTTTGAGATTATGTAAAAACCAATATTAAGTGAAAAAAAAGAGACATCCACTCCTTGTTCTTTTCTAATTTGCTATGGGATGCAGTTCTAGGGTTCATTTTTAAGCAAACAAATATTTGTTGATTATAGATTTTCTTTTTTTTTTTAGTTTTTAGTTTTAAACTCTTTGGGCGCTTGTTGTAAGTCAGTGTGACAGTGTCTCATACCTGTAATAGTATGCATATATAGTAATGCAATAGCATGTATGTATAGTATGTATGTAATAGTATGTATGTATATAGTAATGAATAGTTTGATCCTGAAGCATCCATAGCATAGATCAAATGATCAGGATAACAGCTCGGGATATGGGAACAGACAGGTTTCACTTTTTATCATTCTGAAGTCTTCCTTCTCTAGTCAAGAGTGAGAATTTTAGCTTAGCTCTAGAAAGGTATTTGGATGCCCTATTCCTATTTAAGTATCTAATACTTATTACGCAGGAGCCACATATGTAAACACCTCCACAAATCTGGGATTGAATATTTGAGCTTTACACCCCTCCATCTGTGAAACGGGGGTAACCGTACTTCTGGAAAGTATGGCTACTTTTTTTAAAGCTTAATTTTTCCGGAAAATTAATCCTTTAGAATTAATCCAGGGATTCACTAGTTAAACAGAAACAAAGACAAAAGCAAAAGTTTTTCCAAACACCCTTCTCCTGTTCAGCTTCATTCATTCCCCCCTGAGGCTTAGCCTCTCTTAGACACAGTCTGTCACAGCCCACCCAGAAAGAGGATATCTCACTGTCCTGGTTTCGGCTGGGAT
>NW_009208201.1:0-4496 GCF_000690835.1 Fulmarus glacialis
GGGGGGGGGTGCAGGGGCAGGGAGCAGCATTTGACACCCGCAGCTGAAACAGCAGAACCCAACAGCAGCTTTTAACAGCCGCAGCTCCGTTGCTGGCAGGCCAGCACACCTCCACACAGGGGAGAACACTGCTTTTAAATGCTGCTACTGTAAAACTAAAGATGTTCAGTGATCAGGAGCAGAAATACGCATGGTGTCTGGCTGTTAGCCATTTCACAGCTTTCCACTGGAGGTTTCCCTTTAAGATGGATTTCTAACCCGCCACTTGTTCCAGTTAGTTTTATTCTGTTTGTCACACCAGCCAGCAATCTTTAAGGCAGGATGGGTTAATATGCAGTTAAGTACCACAGGTCATTCAGAGGCTGCTTCTGGCAGAGCAAAGAAAGAATTTCAATGTAAACTACTAGACCATCAGCGGTTTTTCTTTTCTCCAGCCTTAACCCATGACAGGATAGCTGAAATTTGAAATTACTGAATTCAGTTGCTGCCAGCTTTACACATATTTTGAATAAAGCTGCTATAGAAGATAATTATATCATGGATACCTTTCTTGTCTATTTCTTTTCTTAAGATGCAGCTGTTCATAGGTGAAGGGACTAAACAATAAAGCTTTCAAACTATAGCGTTGGTGATTTGAAAAAAAAAACCTATTTCTCATTTAGTCCAGCTGCCAAAGCTAAGCAACATGTGCGTTTGGATGTTTGCCCACTGCTATATGTTTATGTTCCTGGTTTTAAAAAACATTTTGGAGGTGTTTTTTCGCCTGATTGTCCACCCTGACCAAAGACACTCACCTTCACTGAAGGTCACAGAGGAAAATAATAGGACAGACCATACAAAAAAGGGTGGGAAAATTAATTAAATAAACAAAGCTGGAAAGAAAAGGGAGAGGCACCTCTTCCCTCCCCTTATCTCTTCCAGTTATCTTAGGTACTATTTATAAACCACGTATGTAAAATATTTTAGGTACAGTGACTGTTTTTTAAAAATAATTACTTTGAACTCTTGCAGTGGAAATGAAAACTTGCAGAAGGTCACAGTGCTTGCTCTGTGAATACCATTAATCTAATCCTGTGATTTCACACTTACAGGAAAACTTTTGTTCCTGTAACTTTTCACAGGACTAAAACCCTAAGATGCCTGGGTCCAACAAGACTCGTGATGTCTCTGAGCTAACATCAGTCAAGTGAACAAAAGTTTGCAGATCCTGCCTGTTGCTAAACAATAAATAAGAAAAGGGAATGGAGCAATATGAAGGAACTCTCCAGCAATACAAGGACTGTGATAAAAACTGGCAGACGAGAAAATGTGGAAAACACCTGTAATTGAGAACAGCCCCCAGATGATGCAAAATAACTTACTTTTTTGCTCACACATCAGTCAGACACAAGATCTGAGATGGGTCCTTCACCATACCCTTCTCAGAAGAAAACACAATATTGAAAGTTATCTGCTTATATCCCATCCGTGTATGTACAACTGAGGCTAAATTGCAATACATTCTCACCATGCTGAAGGCATCTATTCTTTTATTTCTGTTTCCATTTTGACTGCTTGGGTTTGGACAGTCATATGAACAAGACCTTTTATTTACTTCAGGGCCCAGAATTACCAAACCAGAAAAACGCAGACAATCAGTGGCCAGCCAAGGGTTTCATTAGGGAATCTGTGCAGTGTACTTGTTACCATGGAAACGAGAGAGGGCTGGCATAGTGTAATTTCTGTTTTGCAAGAGAATTCACCAACCCTGCCAGTAAATAAAGTTCATAAATCAACAAATCAGAGCCAAGGTCAAGATGAAGCAGTCGTGCTCCATGGATCGTCTTCATCATTAATAGTACTAAGGTATAAGTCTTTCAAGTTCCTTTGAGTTATTATGCAGATCTATCACGGAAACATTTGACTCAAACTAACACACCTTTTTGAATATTTTTCACAGAAAAGGAACAAGAAAAGCCGATAAAAATTTGCACTACTTTAAGTCACTAACCTTCATCTCACCCCATTTTACTTTGCAGAAAGGTGCGCAGCAATAACCTTTGAAAGCAGAGCCTTATGCTCAGCTAGTTACACTTGAATTACCAGATGCATAACAATCCTCGAGAGGACTAATTGCCATATACGTTTCTGTGAAGTGCCTTACAAACAGTAGTTAATTTTCACACCACCTCTGTGAGCTGTGCATGGATGGGTTATCACTCCCAGAGTGCAGACGTGGAAAAACAGCGGCACCGAAGAAATGAGTGCCAAGGCTGGGATTACAGGTCTGCCCACACTTAAGACCCTCAGACCTCTTCTATCTGCATTTTGTAACTAACAGGGAAGGGAGGCAGAGAGGCATAAGGTTGGGAGACTGAAAATACCGAAAGATGGCACTGACGAAACTCCGAGAGTCTCCGCTGTGCTGGAGTGCGGGGACGGACAGCCCAGTCAAACTGGCACCACGGGGAGGTTCGGTGGCCGTTTAACGAAGGTGTGCCTGGTGACGGCCAGGTGTGAACTGCGAACGAAGCGAACTGCTACCGCTTTGGGAACTCAGTGACTATAAATCCGTTATCATCGCGTGAATGAATTATACTGTGCTTTTGAAACTTTCAATAAGTTTAGTTACAGGAAACTTCCTGGTGTTGTACAGAGACTACGGGTGCATAGATGCATCAGTACAGGAGCAACATCAATATATATTTGCTTAAAAAACAAAACAAAACAAAACACTAGCTTGCTACCAATGGCTAGAGAAGTACTTGAGCTGTTACAGCTTTTCCACAAGTTTTATGGTACCTCCTGGAAACCTAGCTATTTTAGTGGAATACAAAGAAGACCTATGTTACACTCCTGAGATGAGTTACTGGCAACACCTGAAAGAGTAAATCCACTGCATCACTCTCTCACAACGAGCTTTACACTGCATGTAAGACCATTTATTATCCCCTGAACACTTTGTGTTAATGCTTACTTCCTTTTTGCCAATTCTTATCTCTTTATTACTCATTTGGGTGCAAGGTTTTTAAACCGTCAGGTTGGTTTGTTAGTTTACCTATAAAGGACTTCAAAGAGCTGATAAACCTGAGCACGAGGTTGAAAAATAGCTTTTTGCTGAAAGCCACAGGCAGAGGGGGAAGAGGGGTTGTGGGCATCACTTAGCCAGGTCGCGTGCCAGGCTCAGCACAGGACAGCAGGTGAGTGCATGAACCGTGTGACTTCCCACTTCGACTTCTGTGTGGCTTTGGAAGTGGGCAAAAAAAGGTTTAGCCAAGCCTGAAATGACGTTTGAAAAATCAGCCTGAGACAACTGGCAGATCTGACCCCCAAGGAGGTTTTACTTGGCTCCTGGTAATGCCAGTCAGTTGGAAGCAGTCTGAACCGATGCACATGTGCTGTGGGGCAGGCGTGCAGCCCCAGCGTGGTGCTGGCTGGGGTGATTAGATTAATTGCAGTACCACACGAGTACAGCCCTGCCGGTCTGAGCTCTGAATTACATAGAGGGGAACAGCAGCAGCCGCGGGGGGAAACAGGAACTGGTCACTCCTGACCTGAAATGACCTTTGGCGGTTACTCTGTTTAAAGAAGGAAAAAAGTTAAGAAAAACAAGCCTAGTCCCTGTCCTGAAAAGTTGTCATCCAGAGTGTAGCAAAGAGATATAATAATTTGATTTATGCAAATTCTCACTGCTGCTAAGAGGCACTCTAAGGGCTTGGTCCCATTTCTCTTCAAATCAACAGAAAAAAGGAAAACCGTTACTATCCCTGGCAGTTCACTGTCAAGCTTTAGCATCTATCACAGTTTTAGCATTGCAGCACTACTTGCAGAGGTTGTATTTCTGAGAAGGATAGTGGGGGAATGGCAGAGGAGGCAGGCAAAAGCAAACTTCACGGATTAACAATTCAAATGTTGAAAGCCAGGCATATACGAGGACTTCATCTTTACTCAGTGTATTCTGTTGTTTCTATGACAGATCTTCATTCAGTCGAATGGAAGCAGCCTTACTCTACATCTAGTACTACTGAATAACCAGCTGCGTTCAGGGGATATTTATAACCATTAACACCGTAGATGGAAGGTGAGTTTTAACATATGTGTCACAGTTATTCCTTTGGCTGGAAAGTAGCTCTGTTTCTGACAGCCGGAATTAAATTGCGGAGGGCTCAATACATCTCTCCACCGTTTTCACTCTTTTCCTTTGCACTTAACCATCTTTTTCAAGCTTGTTTCACAGTTTTCTGGCTTCCCTTATCGCTCCTGCCTCATCTCGGTGACAAGCCAAGTTTGCGAGGGGCTGCCTTTCCCAGCACGCACCCCACTGCCTGCTCGGGCTGGGGGCGAGAGGGACACCCCAGCTCTCCCCTACCATTCTGCCCGAGGTGCCGGGAAGTGGGGGGGGCTGAACCCCCCGGGGGAGGCCCAAACCACACCACCAGGCAGTGCCCCTCTGCCCCCCGCTCGGCGCAGTTGCCAGACTCCAGGGTCCCCAGACCGCAGCCCCCAGACCCCAGGGT
>NW_009208202.1:0-14234 GCF_000690835.1 Fulmarus glacialis
TGCTGCCCGCGCCCTCCTCCCTGCCCCCGCGCTGCCCATCCGGCACCAGCATCCCTTAGGGTCACCTCCAAAAAGCCCCGACCTTCAAAAGCTGATGGAAATGCTATGCAAATGGAGGGCAGGGAGGGGATGGAGACGCCTGCAGAGCAGAGGGATGGTGCCAGGGAGGCACAGCCCTGTGTCCGGGCGGCAGCGGTGCCCAGCTCAGCCTTCTGCGTCCCCGAGACGGCCGTGGAAACCATCAGAAGAGCAAAACACTGTTTGCGTGGCAGCACGGCGTCAGGCACTGCCAGAAATCCCTGCTCCAAATTACAGGACAACAGAGAAGAGAAGACAAAGAGGGAAGGAGGCACAGGGACAGGAGATGGTGACCCAGGAGGTGCTGCCCAGTTCCAGCCCATCACAGCCCAGTCCAGCCAGTTCCCTCCTGTTCACAATGGGATGCCTATTACTGCTCACCCGAAAGTCCGCTGTCAGAGGAGAGCTCACCCTTCGCTTTTTAGCTGTCTCCTGTGGGGCTCTGCTCCTCTCCACTGGCCCCGGCCACCCTGGAGAATTCGGCGTTTAGGTGTTTCTGTGAGTCAGGACAGAGTCCTGCTTTCCTGGGTTGTTTTCAGACACCTCCCACTGAATTTGCACCTGCGTTTCCACAGCACATCTGTGTTCAGCCAGACCTTGCACTTCTAACAGAAGCACATCCCAGGTTTAGGCATGTACCGAAACGTCTCCTCCACGCTATGTTACAGACTTGGCTTCAGAAACGTGCATTGCCTCCAGACACTGCAGCTCCTTTTTCCCCAGGTTCTCCATGCAGAGACCCTGGGGATTAAGCTCCTGCATCCTACAGACACAGGGCTCCAGGCTGGAGCCCGGCGTGACTCCTTACCCGAAACCAAACACCACTGGGGGCAGACAAAGGTGGCAAAGGGATGCAGCCAAGAGCTTAACTCCATGCACCGCTCCCACCGGGGAAGCTGCTCAGCCGAAACGCCCAACCTACAGCCGCAGAGATTAATGATACTGAATCTCCTACACGCAATTGCATCTCAGTCAGGACAGGCAGGGCCTGGAAAAGTTTAGGCTGTCTTGAGAGGGGTTGAACTTCGCTCTGGGAAAATTACCGACAGAGCCCACGCAGGCGGTAGCGTACATATACTCAGGATAACACGACACCTTTGCGGTTTTTTGAGCAACACAACAGCATTAGCACTCCTACCCTGTAGTTAGCATTGGTCACACTGTGCTGGAGAACTCGTGTGCCATCCTGGCTCTTCAACCAGCACTCCACGCAGCATGCCCTGTGGTTTGGGCACACGGTTACTCAAGTTTGAGCACTGCCTGTTCACCCGTGGCTCGTAAGGCTGCCTCGTCCCCAAAGGGTTTTGCTCTCAGGTAGCGGGTCCATGCAGAGCTTACTCCTGGAGTCGAGGCTGCAGGAGCCGCAGCCAGCTCTGCCCCAGGCCGGTGCAGGCAGACCGGGAAAGCTGCCTGCCGGAGCCCTCTGCAGCAGGACGGTAACTTCAGCAGCACTGTCAAGATGCTGCTTTCAAAGAGCATGCGAGATCCCAGAGCTTAAAGACCACGTTAGATAGCTGTTGGCTACGTGTGCAACTATCTTGCTAAGCTGAATGGCTAGATGATGAACTTGTTAAGGGCAGAAGATGGTGATATGTAGGTATCTCAATAATTATTTGCCGAGATTAACTGAGCACGTGCACTTCAGGCATAACTAATCCTTGAGAGACAAGGAGCAGGAAAAGACTGCAGGAGCTAATGTCTTTGAAATAGGTTAAACCAGTGACATTGCCCACCATCAGCATTGTGCTCCTTCCCTTTAAAATGCTGACACTTACAGGTTTGATGGTAACTAGACTGCAAAGGGGCACCTTTGCTTTCACATCAGATCTGCTGACATGAACAAGAGTCAATTCAGATGGGCATCCAAACATTAAAGTCCTTCCCTATTTCCATAAAATGATTGGCAGGATGCCTACTGCTAGCGGCTGGTAGCACTGCTGATAAATGGCATCTTGATAAAAACTTTGGGCTGTTTTAAGGAAGAAAAAAAAAAAAGACATACTCTTATTCTAATTCACTCAGCTTCTGACAGATGAGATGTCTCATCTCTAAAAATTAGATCCACCTGGTATTTTTGCTGTGTGTACGTAGAGAAAACGGGGTCCAGCAGCTGGGACAGGAGCACACAGAGCCCCCCCCCCCGGCTCTTCCACTCCCCTCCTGTGCAGGAAGCTGTCCCCGTGGTGGGGCATCTTCCTCCTTCCTTGGCACTGAAAGTGTACATCTGGGTACTCAGCAGAAAGTACCTAAAATATGGTAAAGGTTATCCCTAGGAAAAGAAAAAGGGGTTTTCCTTTCCAGGTCTTGAACTATTGAAACTTTCCAATGAGTCCTGTGGGTAAAATCTAGCTGGAGCAGCTGAAATCCAGGGTCATTTCTAAGACACAGAGATCCAACCCATGGAACCAGTTCCTTCCTGCAACTTAAATGTTAACAAATGCATAATTCTCAGAAAGAAAAAAAAGGAACTGCACAGATCACTTGCTGCTGATTCCCAGCTAATCCATCAGTAGATAAATGCAGGTAAAAGAGGGGGGAAAAAAGCTAATTTCAAGCCCTAATAATACTATTATTCAGTTTTTCTAGCTTTTTTAAGCACTTAATTCTAGGTATTTTTCTTAACTTGAGGTTTAAAAATTACTTCTAAAATGAATCTGAATGTTATAATAGGAACTTTTTACCCCCAGAGATCAAATATCTCTTTCTCTTGTACCTTTGCATTTCAAATCATGCAAAAATCCTACGAGTTGGGAGGCCCTGCCAGCCCCCCTGGCAATGCAGGCACTCTAAGCACATCGTGGATCCAGATCTCACCTGCAAATAGGTGCAGGGCAGGTAATACCCATAGCCATTTGTTACTTATTCTTTTTAAAAAGATGTTATATCATCCTGTAGTGCGTGAGAAGGAGTGAAGCTGCACAGGGCAATGCCAGGGTGGGGAAACATCCTCCTGCTCAGCAGCCAGGGATCAGCCGAGCAATGCCACATCAGCCCTCGCCCACCGCAGCCATCACATCTCACAACCTTTGCAGGAACCCGTAATGACACAACTTAGAGCAAGAGCTTGATAAAGATTGAAGAGGTCAAGATTTCTGGAGGATATCCCATTCTCCTGGATGTAAAAAGGAGTTTGCTGTTAAAATTCCTTAAATAGCTTTCAAAATCTCAACAACAGTAAACGGAGACTGACAGCACCTGACGGACCTCGCTCTGCCTCCATGATATCACTGACTTCATTTTCTCACATAAAAGTCATCTAATTACCTTGTGATGCACTGAAGAGTAACACAGAGGGGTCCAGAAACGTTCCCTACCTGCACGACGACAACAGCCATGGACAAGGATGACCAAGCTGTACGCAGCAAAGCCTCCAAGAATCACAGTTTGTTGCTACTCAGAACAACCCGAGTACGTACGGACCCTAACAAACCAGCAGCAGAGAGCTCACTTAAACCACCCTGCGATTTATGGAGCTGCTGCCCTCCCCTTCTCCTTCCTGCCTCAGTGCTGCCTCCAGATGTGCTGCCAGCTGTGGTGGCACCAGCATTGAGACTGAACTACACATCTGGCCGCAAGGAAGTGGCTGTCCCAGCCAGGCGAGCATCCCCACGCCCTTCCCAGCAGCGGTACCAGATCCCCGCCTGGCTCCGCACCCAACGAAAAAAGGTCCTGCAGAGCTCCTGTGCCCGGCGCTGCCCACGCCGGCAGAGCAGCACTGGTTTGTAACCACAGCTCAGAGACACGGATCATCAGGAAGACACCCAGATACAGGCACTGAGACCCCCCCAGCACCAAGGCGGAGCAGATGAGACCACCGAGAGTCTCCAGGCTGCCCAAGGACAGCGTTAACGCGGTCTCCCTCCATCACTGCTTGCCTACTTGAAACTGCTCAGGGTTTCTGAGCAACTCCTCTGCTCCAAGTTTGGTTGTCCATAAGCACCACCATAACGAACGCAATTAACAGCAGTGACATCCTTACCTTGATTCCCGTCATGGTCTGCTGGAAGTTGCTTTGAGAGCTGGGGCTTCAAACCTGCTTCGCCATCATGTGATCTGACATCGTGGAGAATTTACTGTGGAAACAAAAAAACCCACAAGTGTGAAATGTGACTGTCGATAAAGTAATCCTCAGCAATCAGACAAAATTAATTGTGTGAACATCATTGATCAAACCTACTTAATACATTGGGTTTGTAGAAAGCTGGAATGTAATTTCATTACTAATCTGCTCCATCCTAATGAAATTTCTAATAACACTCTAATTTTGATTTCGGTTAAGAAGAGAATGATAGAAATTTTCTTTTGCTTCTCTTGTAAGGTTCTATTTTACTGGTTTTCTGCAATACCAGGGATACTAATTTTTTTTTTTTAATTTGACATTTTATTAGCAGGGGGTTTAATATAACAACACAGATAAAAAACAAAATTGCAAAATGGACAAACCTTACAGAAATAGAATTTATGTCAAAATTAAGGAGGCTAATTTTAAAGAAATTGATTTATTTTATGAGTGGTGATTTGGGCTTATTTTTTAGTTTTTTTTCTTTTCTAGTTTGCAGTTCCTTTTATCTGTAGTTCTCACGGAACAATACTAGAGGAGTTCAGCCACATGGGAGAGGCACTAACATGCCTACATTCATAATAGGTAGATTAGGACAAGAAGACCCTGGCCCTACCCACGTCAGTGGCAAGGCTCCCATTAATTTGGACATAACCAAGATTTCACCCTTTGGGTCAAGTTTCAAAAGACACCATTCAGTCTTTCAGACTCAGTTTTGTTGGTGCAAAGAGAAGGGTTAGAGGTTAATCAAATCAGGAGTGACGGAGCATCAGGTAGGTAACTAAATGGTGGCGTTTGGGATTTGCATTGAAGCGCACGCGCAAGGTGCCCTGCGCACCAGGGGCCAGCCTGCGCTACCTGGGACCCCGGCCCGGGAGGAAGGGGCGCAGATGGGGTCTCAGCGCTGCCTGCCCCTTCCTGCACTGGCCTCCCCCATCTCCCTCTGCTCTGTTTCTAGCAGGCAAGTTCCCAGATTGTAGCAGAGCAAAATGCAAAAATTAAAAAAAGACGACCAGCAGAAATCAAACTGATAGACCTAAGGATTCAAGCTGCAAGCAATCGAGGGTGACTGCCCTCCTGCCACCCGGCCCAGCTGCTCTGCACCCCCGAGGGGAGTGGGTGCTGCTGTACAGCAGCGGGAGAGCCCAGAGAGACTGGCAGCCGAGGGACAGATCCTCGGGCGACCCTGCGTTGTGCCAGCTGAGCGTACGCTGCACCTCGTGCAAGCAGCAGCCACCCATGGGAGACAGCAGCTGTCCCTGCGGGCTGCTAGCCCGGGGCAGGACAAGCCGCCTGCCTGGGGCTCAGGGCTGCTGCGGTCACACTGCCCGTGAGACTGGAGCCTGCAGGCTTCTGCAAAATGCATTTCAACTGAGGGCAGGGGAAAAGCCTGGAAAAACCAACTATTTTGTTGCTTTTTCTGCTACCAAGTACTGAAAATGAACAGTGCTTGTCTCAGGACTCATGAGAGGGCAAACCCTGCTCTCGGAGCATCTGGGTACTACTGACGGCTCATCTGGCAACGTGTCTGGTGAATAGAAATCGCCTCTCCCTGGCCAGAAGCGACATGCAGTGGGATCTGCTTTTAAACGCAGAGGACGCGCAGGATGCACACTGGCGGTTTGCAGACATTTGGGGGCCTCCGGATGATGGGACGGGACGCGATGAGCAGACAAGGGAGCACAGAGCGTGTGTGCTTGCTGCAGGAAGGTGATGTTCTTTGACTACTGAACTGGGGCCTATCTCTGGTATTTCCATTTTCAGCAATCTGATGTGTTTTGGTGATTTATTCATGACTGGTGTAGTGAAAAATTGGAAAAGGCTAGTGGGATAGCCATAGCCTGGAGATCCAGCATCTGATTGAGGCTACAACTGAATTACTGTCAGAGGCATCATGCAAGGTTTACTCCGTGAACGTGAAGTTGAATCTTTATATTAATAAGTGAACATGAACTATCAGAGAGACTGGCATATGTCTGCTGCTGGGCAGGTCTGGAAAGGAGCTGTCAGATCAAAAGGAAACTTGAGCAGACAAACAGAGAAGCTCCAGTGCCCCTCTTCATGCGCTACAGAGGTGTCTGCGGCATTCACCGGAGCCACCGAGGGGAGGCTTTGCTAACGTACAGGACAGCTAAAAAGGCTACTGCAGGCAAAGCTGTCTCGTCTTTAACACATGCTAAATTACTTGAGTGAGAGCATACAGGGGAGCCTTGGCTTTTGCTCCATTACTTAAGCACATGCAAAAATCTTGCCCCTTGTTCAGGCTACGCTGCTAAAACACGGCCGATAAGCACGAGGGATGCATGCTAATAGTGCACGTCAAATCCTGGTCTAACAAGAAATGCCACTTCAAAAGTGACAGTCCCTGAGAACCATAAACTCATGGAGATGCTGTTAACATAAACCAAACCCAGGAAGACCTACAGCACATGCTCTACAGAAGGGATAATTTTTGCCCTGTTTCCAAAAAGCAAAAGGAAAACGTCCTGTTCAGTGCTGATCGCGCCCGTGTGAGCTGCCCTCCCCTACGACCTCAGGGCCGGTCCCTGTCAGAGCCACCCCACGTTAATTTTCACATCAAGTACAAGAAACCACTTTCCATCTTGGCTTCCAACCTGCTGGATGTAAAAGGGAGGTGAGGAAATGCCCCTTTCCACAAGGATCCCCTCCAAATCCGAACTTTTGAGAAAACAAAACAAAGCAGCAATTAATCCAAAGAAGATAAAAAAAAAAGGGGGGAAGAAAAAAAAAAAAGGCGGCGGCAGAAGAGGAAGCTAAATGCTGTGTTACAGTAGCATCTAGCAGTTCTTCATAATTACAGTTTCAATTCCACATCCAGCTTCCCGCCTAATTACTGCCCCGCGGTTGGTGTGCACAGACTCAAGAGCAGCAGGGATTTTTCTTTTGCTCTCACTGATCACTCCGTGGCTCCTCGTTACCGAGCGCTCGCTTTGGGCCCATTAGAGCACCCGCCGCCCTCCCCCGGGGCGTTGCACAGCCTGGCCCTGCCTTGCAGGCACCACCAGACCTGCCTGCCCGGCTTGCCTGAAGCAGGCAGCGGGTCCAATCCCTTCCTAGAGAGAGGGCAGGGAGGAGGGTCCCCACAAACATGCACAGCAGGTACCCCGGGGCTCTCAGACACCTGGGACAGGGGTTTCTCCACCCCTGCTCACTCTGGGCTGCTGCTGTGGGAGGTTCTCCTGGATCTCCTCAGGTTTCACAAGGAAGAAAGAGCCACCAACACCTGAATCTGGGCTGTGAGCTCCACGTTGCGGGAAGCAGACCTAAGCCTTCATACCAGAAAACTGAGAGCTGAACTGGGTTTTGATGTTTCAGCTTTCGATTTCTTGGCAACCAGATTTAACCTAAGGTTTTGTTCTGGGTCTCCTCTGGACCTTTCCAGGCTGTTTGAAGCTGCGTAGGCGAAGCTCAACCTTGTGAGCTCCTCCTGCTATCTCTGAGCGAAAGCTTCCAGTGGAGGTCAGCCGAGGTTGACCATGGGTTGGTGGTGGCCATGAACCAGACCTCCCGCACAGCAAACATCCCTCTTGGAGATGAGATTCCTCCTATTTTGCTTTGGGGGTTATAATCCTTCTACTGCTTCCTCTGCAGTCCGGTTGCACTTTGCTAATCATTAACGCCATCGCCGTCTTTGGCAAGAAGCAGAAAAGGGGCCTTCTTCTACCAGAAAGGCAAGAGAGCTGATTTCCTAAATAATTTATGGCTTGGACAAAGTTGCAGAGCAGCAACCAAGTATGCAGGAAAGGTTGAGGTGAAAAATTATTTACAAAGTGAATGCCCTCAAGACACTTGTACTGGACAACAATTACGGCACCTTAATTAACTGAAATTTAGTTCGCCCGTCGACTGAGGCATGTCCAGTGCTAAAGTTATGCCACTGCTGCTGTCTACTACTGGTTAATGAATATAAATCAGATGGTTTATAGTTAGTGAACATGTAATAGGCTTGCAATGAGTTGAATTCCAATGCAAAATGCCTGGGGATAGGAACATGCCATCCATAAAATATATATAAATAACAGATCTACATTTCTACAAGGAAAAAAACAAAGCTATCCTCCCATCTTGGTATTCTCCCAGCTTGACAGACCTGCGCGCCAGTTCTCCAACGAGACAAGGGATCAATAAGGAGGAATTTAAGAGTCTGGTCACCAAGGTGCAGCTAATTAGATGCTAAAACTCTTCCGTGTCCTCCATGTTTCCTTCCCAGCCATTGAGCCCTGTCCTATAGGTTCATTACGTGCCCGTTCAGTGCTGCTCGGGAGCAGAGCCTGAGGGGCAGGAGCACTGAAGGTGACTCCTGAAGGTGTAGAGCACACGGTGCACCTACCAGAGCCTGAGCCAGAGCCAACTGAGGCTATTGGGAAGAGGAGAGCAGCCTTTGCTGAGTTTTGTACCAAAGACTGGGGACAGACAGGGGAAGCAAGGCTGTGCTTTCGCTAGAGCTCCTGTTGGGTGAGCCTTTAGTGATATCAAAATGAAAAAGCAGACAGCTAAGGCTCCATCTCGAGAGGTAATTCAGGTTAAAATAAAAAAACAACAACCTCCCCCTACCTTCTGCAGTCAGTCATGAGTACAGGTTGCAAGCAAGCAAATCTCTCCAAGTTTCTTACTTGAAAAATAACCTTTACTTTGTGCCAGTTACGTGCTGGCAGGAGCGGGCAGGCCTGGCCAACGAGCCCTTGCAGCTGGGTAAATCTTTGCCCAGCCTTTGCTTTGTCCAAGACATTCAGTTCCAGGCCAGGGATGGGAGACTGTTGATGTTTGGGGTGCACTGCAAAGGAGCCTCTCATCCCCCTCCTGGCAAATAAAGCTCCTTCGAGTCATTCTGTGCTGGACTGCCTAGAAGATGATGTATCCCAAATCACCAGACTCTTGGGGAGTTGTTGGCCAGGGGTCTCAGGGAGGCACCGAGCCTGAGGTAGGAATGGCCATCAAAAAGAGACCCAGCATCAAAAAAACCTGGTCTCAGCTCTTTATGTTTCCTTGCTGCAGAAGCAAGAAATTGTGGACTTTATTTATTGCACAAATTAGGTACAAGAAAATTATTTTCTTAATGTGAGACTTGATGAATGTTCTCAACTCTCCACCCTGCTAGGAAGAGGGGGTTACAATGAAAATTATTTACAAAGCATGTGCTACCCTGCAGAGATATTTATTCAGGCAGGGGATGTTTCTGCAGATTTTGTTGACAAAGGCAAATCAAATTACATTTTTGCGAACATTACAACAAGCATCTTGATTTGATATGGACATCAGCCGTCTCCTGACAAAGCCTGGGAAGCAGCTCTGGCCCAGCACCCTCCAGGCACCTAGAAAGGTGGTCATTTTTAGTATTAGGGAACAGATGGATGAAATGCTCTGCAAGCTGTTCATGCACTTCTAAATATTGATTTGAAGTTTTCATTCCTTTAAAATGTATAAAAATTGTTATAAATCCAACACCCAGATTAAAAAAGGTCGATGACTGCAGGAGTAAGGTGAGCTCTCAAGAGACCTGCAAGACCCCCAGCTGGGCTCGCACCCCACAAGCCCCTGGCTGGGCTCCTCCGTGGAGCCCCAGCAGAGCAGCAAACTGCAGGACTGGAGCCTTGTCCCCACAGGGCTCAAACGAACCCTGCCTGCACTGAAAACGCACACACAGATGTATGCATACAAGTCTGCATGTGTATGTTTACGCATATAACAAAATGTAATAGCAGGGGAAGGTGCGCTAACATAAGGCTCCCAAATCTACATTAAATCACAGACCCCTCCTTTCAGAAATGAAATGTGCTAAGCAGGGTCTTTGAAACAAGCAGCTTAGCCCTTCAGAAAAAAAATAAACCAGGTCAGTGAGTAGGTGCCTACATCCGGAGGCAGGAGCCGAACTCCATCGCCGCTGCCCTGCCTTTGTCCAGAGCTGGCTGCGGCGGCTGGTGCTCGGGCAGCGACCTGCCCGCGTCAGCATCGCCACGAGGGTACCGCTGCTGTTCGAGTCCCAGCCAAGCCCCTTCTCGCTGAACCACCTTGCAGAGTACAGATCCCACACAATTCAATAGCATTTTTAATCCGATTATTGTTATTATCTTGAAATGACTAATTTTTGCTGGAGGATGCGGGAACAGAATTCCTGGCAGAAGCTCCTTTCTTAGCGGGGAGCTCGGTGCGAATGCGCTGCCTTCACCTGCAGCCCCTCCGCTCGCAGGGAAGAAAGGCTGCTGCATGATTAGGGCTAGGACTTTTCCCAGGGATTACACTCTTTATGAATGCCTGCATATAATACCACGACACAGCTTCTCCCCGTCTCCTCTTTGCATTAAACATCCTTCCTCCCCATACACACAGTAATTCACTCTATGTCTTTACGGCAACGCGACTGCAGATGTCATTGGCAAGCGTCCGGGGCGGCGGGGCGGCAGCCCCGCTGCCGATGAGGGGACCTCAGACCTGGGAGTATGAAGAGCGTGGGGGGTCAAGGTGTCAGTAAAAAACAGTAGGTAAAAAATTTTGAACTAGGTCATAAACATCTATTTTTCATCCTCTGCAGTGGAGCTATTGTGTCAATACATACACAGGTTGGGCAAACTAGCGTTACTCGTGTAGCATAAATTATTTCTTAAGAGAAGATATATATACTCAGCTTCACAAGGGGAAAATACAGATACGGAGGGCTCTTTCCTGCAGCAGAGAAAGTCATGGCATGAACCTATAGCTAGGAGCCCAGGCTAGGCAAATTCATACAAGAAATAGAGGTATAGATTACGAACAGCGTGATCAGCAAAACATTTGAACAACGCACCACAAGAAGGATGGTTTCCCACCTCTCGCTCTTTCTTATTCGAGCCAAGGTTGCCTATCTAGCACAAATCCCGTGGTACAATATAGGCTACTGGTCTCAAAATACAACATAACAAGGAAATTATGTAAACCTTCGTGATACACAAAGACAGATTAGATAATCTGTAGATCCCCTCAGGATTTAAAAATCTGAGTATCTTGTGCCATGCTGCAGTGTGGATGTTTCTGGCTAGTGAAACCCAGGAGCTCATCGTTAGCCTGAGACCTGATCCAGCTCTCCCTCCACAACTGCTGGGTCAGGAAGGGTTTGGGAAGCACACAAAATGCCACTCGCACTTGTGATGTGGTTTCTCATAGTGGGAAGAAACGGTTCGGAGCTCCTTGGTAACAGGAGAAATCACTTCAGCACAACATGGTTGATCCCCTCTGATTAAACCTGTGGGTCTTAAACTTGGTCTTCAGTCAGGTCTTTGAGAAGTCCCAACAGATTACAACATCCCTGTGCTTAGCCATCATAATGACTTGCAAGTGATTAGCTTAACCAGCATTTCACCCAATTCAATTTCCACAGATGGCCTATACGTACCAAGAAAGACGTTCACATTAATTTTTACATAATTAAATCAGGAATGACCCCAGTGCTGATGAAATAAAACCTCAATTCTTCCTGGGCTGCAGGGCACTTATCTTGGCTTTAACCCTCAGAACACGAGACTGAGCCTGCTGGAAGGGATGGATCTGGCTCCAGCCCCTCTCCTGCTCCCCCCTGCCTCTTAGAGCCCCTTCACCCTCCCCAGACACGTATGTTTTCTGGCAAAAGCCTTAGCGAGCAGGGCAGCAACACAACAAGCCATTGATGAGCGACGGCCCAGCCACGGGGCCGGGACCAGAGCTTTGCGATTGCCGAGGAGCATCCAGCCCCGGTGCCCGTCTGCTGCCGTGAGCCACAATTTATTTCTCAGTCCAAACAACATCCCACAGAAGGCAGTCCTCGAAATCACGGCAAGAGCTGCAGCACGGAGACCGCGAGTGTGAGCCATGGTAGCTCCTTAACACTTGGAAACACAAGCGGGCGACACGAGCGTGAAGGCCAGGTCTTCCCGCAGGTCCCCTCCCCGAGCAGCAGGTCCCTCCCGGAAGGAGAAGACCCCCCTGTCCTCGGCAGCCCGTCCCAGCAGCTCTGCAAACCTCTCGGCCCCGCTGCCCGCTTCCACCGCTCGGTGCCCGGGGTCCTGACCACTCGCCGGGACACGACATCGGACTATGCAAACTAACGAGGATAATTACTGTGTGTTTCGTTAAACAATCCCCCTTTGGAGGCGGCAGCGATTACTCACTTCTACTGTAATTTTAATCGGTGGGCAAACACGATCTTTGTAGAGACAAAGCCTCATTCTTCTCTCTCTTGTAACAGTTTAAATCAATACTAACCCAGGGCTGCTTGGAAATATTTAATGAAAACTGTTTTGACAGAAAATTGGATTCTTGATGGGGCAAAATATTTGTTTTCAACGGAAAAGTTTCACTTTGTTGAAAAGCCAAAACTTTTCACTGAAAGGTCAAATCGCACGACGCAGCCGTCACCCTCATGCATCCTTTGCTGCCGACGCCCCGGATAAACGGAGGGTACGCGGGTAACCGTGGGGCTGAGATTGCAGCCCTGGCTTTCGGGGCTGGAGCCCGAAGCCCCGTGACACCCGACGAAGTCTCTCCGCAAGGAACGACAGTCGCAACCTTCGTGCTGTGGCCCCGCTGTGACAAACGCCATCCAGGGACAGAGGGCACACGGCATGTCCCAGAAGAAGAAGCAGGAATTGGCGCAATGGCACGGAGCAAAGCGAGTACATACATCACAGCAAACACCGCGCCGGAGGGTTTTGCCTGTGCGTTCACCTTGAGGTGAAATTAGTGATGGCAAAAAAACCTTACTCAGGTCTTGGCTAATGATTATCCCATTAGAGAATCAGCTGACATAATATCATTTGGTAGTTTTATAAACCTCAGTGACAACAAGACTGATGAGACCTAAAGCCCTGACAGCTTGTCTGCACAGAGAAGAGGAAGTACAAAAATTTGCTATTTTACTGTACTGCAAATTTCACGGTATTAAAAAAAAAAAAAAAAAAATCCTCGGAAAGGTGGATAACCTCTGCCCATCTCCAGAAACATGTGTATATTCGTACCCAGCCTTCCCACTCGCTGGCAGATTTCCATCAAGCCTAGGAAATGCAACTAGAGCAACTCACAGCGAGCGGCCGGGCTTGCACGCTCCCCAGACCGCAGCAGGACCGCGGGGACGCAGCAGCCTCTACCTGCTGCTGAGCTCCCCCGGAGCCACCCCCTGCTGAAGCCCTTTACTGCAGTGGCCCCCCAGGCCCACCACAGCTAACGCTGAGGAGCGACCTCCTTGGACTCTGCGAGCAGCAGCGCTGGCTCGTACCCTGGTTCAGCCTCCGCCAATTAGGGACAAGGGGAGGTCAACCCAAAAAGTCACTCGCATGGTGCGATGTGTGGTACAATTAGCCCATTTAACTAAAAAGAAAAAAAAGCATGCATGCTGCAGTTCCTCTCCTTATCCACATCTCTACACTGAAGACATTGATGCTGGCAGGACAATACGCAACCTCAAACGACATTCATCTTGTTCGTGATGGTATAAGTTATTTCGGAAGTGCATGTGGCCTGTCTTTCTGCTGTTTAAAGGAGGCAACATTGCAACACGCAGATGAGCACTGGCCGGCAAGTCACTGGCTTCCACTATGGGTTTATGAATGTATATATATATATACACACATGTATATATATACACATGCATTTTTAAGGTTTTTTTGGTTTGGTGTTGGTTTTTTTTTTTTAACAACTCTACCAAAAAAATTAGCCAAATAAAATAAAGCATTGGCCTAAGGCATTGCTGTATCCCTAGCATTCAGTATTACGGACTTTAGAAAAAAAAAAAAAGAGGAAAAAAAAAAAGAAAAAAAAAAGCAAAAAAAAAGCAGCTTGCTTTTCCCCCCCTTGCCTGGGTGTCATGAGCAAGAAATGAGCAGCTGACCTGAGTTTGAATTTAGAGTGTTCATTAATAGGATATTATGCCATATGCTCAGCACACTGTCTTTTTTTTTTAATGCAGCCACCAATTTGAGAGAATTTCTAATTAGTAATGGTATAATGAGAGTATTCAGAGGCTAATGTGGTGGGTGGGGAAGCGAAATGGATCGCTTGGTGTGGACTGGAAATATTTCTGTTCGAATTCCTCATGAAATAATGACCCGCCGTAAAAGGCTGCTATCTTCGA
>NW_009208202.1:14804-16059 GCF_000690835.1 Fulmarus glacialis
GGGGGGGGAGAAGGTGAGACAATTTGGGCTGGTTAAGCTTAACGCAGGGAATGCCTTGGAAGGGAAAACATTTTAGCTGGGGCTGGTCTGAATGGGAGGAAGCACAAAGGAGGCCCCGGGTGGGGAAAGCCCCGGCAGGAGGAGATGGGGGAGATGCTCAGCCGGGCTCGGCGCTGGGAGGGAGGGCGGCGAAGGGAGCAGCGATGCTGGGAGTCCCTGCCCGAACCTGGAGGGTATTAACCCTCGCCACCATGCAAGGCATCGACACCCAACTGGCAACGGCGTGGGTGCAAAACACAGCATGATACAGCAGCGGTAAATATTTAGCTGGTGCTGGAGCACAGAAACCCTCTTACCAGAAACGCACGCCCGAGCCCAGCAGCTGCCCGGCAATTGCTTTGCATCAGGACACGGGCGGCACCAGCGTGGCGAACGAGGGGCGCACGGGGAGCGACGGAGCGGGGTACCAGGTCGATGCTGCGGGCAGGGCCCAGGATGCCCGAAATGCCTTTGAAAAGTGCTTTTGCAGTATATTTGGGGGTCAGATCATTTAATATCTACTCTGATATAGAAAACTGGGACTAATGAGGCATCTATGCAGGTTGGTGTTTTGTGGGAACTTGTTGGTATAAAATGTTCAATATATTTTTAATAAAATAAAGCTTTGAGGTTTGTGAGCTGGTGGAGGGCAGTGTCTGAGGCCAGCACGTGCTTTACGCTCCCTGAGGGTATGGACAGGAGATAAACCTACATAAACCACAACAGCAGGCACAGGTCCAGAAGAGTCCATCTTAACATCTCAGAGCATCATTCGATTTGAACTAATTATGAATTTTGTCTCCCAACCCATCCAGTGACGTGGGGATTGTTTTTTTACAAAAGAGAAAAGAGATTTTCAGTAGTTTGCAAAAAGTCAGGCTGCAATACAGAAAAATGCTCCTTCCCCTATTAAAAAAACACAGACCT
Source organism: Fulmarus glacialis (assembly GCF_000690835.1). Classification (NCBI taxonomy): domain Eukaryota; kingdom Metazoa; phylum Chordata; class Aves; order Procellariiformes; family Procellariidae; genus Fulmarus; species Fulmarus glacialis. The sequence goes on from NW_009208202.1 coordinate 15,771, forward strand.
TATAAATTGGAAAATAAAACATTTTCCCAGAAGAAAAGGGATTTGGTCTGGTGTGGATATGGGAGTTGGGCTGTCTGGTCTAACAGCACAAACCCATTCCTTTGGTTTCAGAGGGAAATTCTAAACAGTGACAGGGAAAATCTGAATGTTGCAGGTTAAAAAAAAAAAAAAAAAAAAAAAAAAATTTGTTGTCCTTATCCCATGTCCCAGCCAGCATTAAATCTCTTCTGAGGGAATACACCTCGTGTTGCAGAGGACAGCCTTCCCAGCCTCTGGCTTTGCCAGCTTC
>NW_009208202.1:16150-18569 GCF_000690835.1 Fulmarus glacialis
AGGACACATGCAGATTTCTTCAAATGAGCCATAATTAATTTGCCTTTTGATTGGACCAATTAGATCTTTAACACTGTAGGAAATAATTTTTTACTAATGATTAAAGCTGAAGACCGTGAGTTTTCCTCTCCTGTGAAATGTAAATGTTTTTACTGTATTATCATATTACCTTTAAGAAAGCCAATAAAGTTCTACGACTGCGGGGTCTCTCCAGTGCCTCCTGCGCTTCTTTTGCCTATTGCAACACACATGAATTTTATAGAAACAGATGCCATGGGAATGCAGCAGCCTGAGATAGGCAGTAAATTATGAGTTTTGGTAGATATGAACGAAGCGGAGCAGAAAGGCAACGATCTACTCGAGTAGATCTGCTGGAGCTCCAAACCAGGTTTGTTGTGCAGGGACCGGCCGAGCCGCCAGACGCTCTGGTATTGTGTAAACCCTGCTCTGAAAATTAAATATTCATAATGTTCATATTAGATTCTAGAGCATCTTTTAGGAAGAAATAAATGAGGTTTGCTTTAAAAGAAGAAAAAAGGCATAAGGGCCATGTAGAACCAAGCCACAGCTTCATAAATAATATGGTTTTGTGCCAACACTCAACAATTAAAAGGCTTAAAATCCATTTTGGAGAATGAATCAAGCTTAAAATTCATTCTCCTACCCTCATCCACGTGCCACGGAAAATGAATGCATTCACACAATATATTTTTAGAAGGAATTTATCCCTTGCTCTCATACCATCCTTATTTTCCAGAGTAATAGATGCGAGTGGCAAAGTGTACGCAGGATTTTTTTTCCCTTCTTTTAAGCAAATCTCCATCTTGTCGACAGCCATGCCCAAATCTGTCAGACCTCAAGGGTCTGCATCACCCGGCTCGTCTCTCTATCCCGCGCTCCCTGTGCTCTCCTCCTGAGAGCGAGCAGGGGCAGCCGGCACGGTGCAAACAGCCGGCACCAGGATGGGCTGGCATCGGTGGCACGGCGATTTCCCACCGACCGCAACATTCCTGACACTTGGGTAAGGGAGAAGAGGGAAGGGGCACGGGCCATGCCAGCGTGGGCAGATGTGCTTGGTCCCCCCTGCCCCAGGGATCCCGGGAGGCAACAGGCTCTCCACGATGTGTCCCTCTGCCCCTGCCCCACTGCTCCCACCCTCCAACACCGCATCCCAGCATGAACATCACCCAGCTCATTTCACAGCCCATTAGCGAGAAATAAATATTAATATAATATGATATTATTCTGATGAAAGTGAAAAATGTGACTATAATAAGGCTATCGTGTTCTAGTGGATTAATATGCCTGTTAATTACCAGCAGTTCCTGTGGTCTCCAGCCTAATAGATGGCCCTTGGTGAGCAGCGCTCAGCTCTCACGTTCAGGAGGTTCCTAAGGCTCAGAGTGAGCCCGAGATGATGCTGGTGTGTAAGTAACACAGCTCATCATGTGCACTTTGGCAGCCCGGCTGCACCGCTCCTGTCTGGGAGCCGGTGCAAGAATAAGGAGCAGCCACCAGCACCTTCAACCACGGGGACAGGTGGTGGGGATGGCATCTGGAGAACGGGCACGCAGCTCTGGCCACCTTGCAGGCTCCCGGGTGCCCTGGGAAGTCCCTCCTCTCTGCTGCAGCTCCTCATCGGTGTTTGACATCTGAACTTCAGAGGTTAAAGTAGCAGCATTTTTTGATCTACAGCTTGAGTGGTTACAGATAAGAGCCCTCTGGTCCTGTCAAATTTTTGCTTTTGCAAAAAAAAAAAAAACAACCCAAAACCAACCAAACCAAAAACCAACTAACCCAATGCCCCTCTATTCAACTCAAAATGAAACTTCCTACTTAATTTAAAAAATCTATAATGTCAAAGACGAAAACACCTTTAATAAATTTGGTCTAAACCCAAAATTTCAAAATAGAAAACTCAAAAAATTCCATTTTCAAATTGCCAAAGGGAAACTTCATTTTCATGCCATCAAAAAAATTCATTTCTTACTTCTTTCTGCCTGAAAGCACTATCCAAACTCAGCCTGAACTTCAAAATGGGTTCTGTCATCCCAAAATTGCATTTTTCAGTGACTGCGCTATCCATCCAAAGAACTCCCTCTGCCAAAACACGCCCCGGCCGATGGCTGTGCCGCATCCCGCTTCAGCCCCCGGGAGCACCGGAGCCCTCTGCTGCCACCGGAGCAGAGCGTTCCTGGGAGGTTTGCAGGGATCAGAGCACTGACACCACGGAGCTGCAGCGACTCTGGAGAGAGCTGCAGGAACCCTCTGGCGTCATTCAAATAATCCTCACCACAAGAACCAGCCTGCCGAGGATGCTCGCTCCTCCATGCTGGGGAGCCAAAGCATCCATGTCATGCGAGGTAGGGCTTGAATAGAGGCAGCCTGAGCTGCCCCCGGGTGGTCCCTCCAAAACCGC